>NW_027395977.1:356533-417736 GCF_047715735.1 Aspergillus multicolor | reverse complement strand
TAAATAAATTAAATAAATTAAATAAATTAAATAAATTAAATAAATTAAATAAATTAAATAAATTAAATAAATTAAATAAATTAAATAAATTAAATTCTTATGCTATTAATAAGTACTTATTATATAATTAATACTAGTAATAATTCTTTTTAAAATACTTAATAAGTGCTTAGCAAGTGCTTAATTAATACATAGCAAGTGCTTATAATTTTATTATTATGATTTTATTATTATAAAATATTTATACTAAAATTATAAGCACTTGTTAAGCGCTGAGTAAGTACTTATAATTTTAGTATAAATATTTTATAATTTTAATTCTTTTAATAATAAAAAATAATTCATCAATTACAGTAGGGTACTGTCACAAGTAATTTATTCTTAGCAAAGATGTAGGTCACGAGACTGCCAAGCCGGCTGATTACATAAGGACGGCTCACATGAGCTTCTATGATACTACAGCTCACCTAAACTCTCGCATTTCGCCCCTGCATCCGCCGTGCATGCATCTTGGCAGTTCCCAGTCTGAAGATTACGTCGCATATACCGAACTTGTGGCGGAATACTCAATATTATGTATATCTCAAATTGCGTCCATGGTGTAGAGGATATGAGAACCAGGAAATTTTCATTGCCTGTCAAACTGATCGACCTGCCACTTCCAGAGATCGCAGCAAGCACAGAACGCAAAATGGTCGGAACCGTCGGGGCCGGGCCACCGGCGCGCCCGTGGACCAAAACAAGATGGGGAAGAGATGTTAATGGTGGCACAGATTAACAGAATAGGCTTTTAGTTTATTAGATTACCCGGCCAGATTTTAAGATAACTATATCTATTCTCCAGAGTAATCTAGCTCCTGCATAATCTGGGCGAGTTCTTTAAAATAATAAAGACTAGCTATAAAAGCTTAATTTAGGCTTTTATAAGTAAATATATATTTAAAAGCTAGGTTACATATTTAAATTAAATCTTGAGTTACCATGGTAGTTTATTATTTAATAAGACTATTTAAAAAAGCGTGTCCGCGATAGTTTCCCAGCTATTTTATTATATAGACTTAAGACTAGATAATATATTAATAATAGTTAAATTAAAATATTATAGTAAACCATGTAGTGTACCTGGTTAATAAACTAATTATTATATATCCACTATAATAGGTTTCTAAATTACCATATTTACCTCTTATAATGATACAAGATATACTAAGCTTGTTATACCACCTTTAGGAAGAATAAAAGGCAAGCATAAATAGTCACTAGTTATTAAACACCATCAAGAGCATAAGCAACCGCATAATATTAGGAAGTCCTGTTTCCCTGAAACCCGGGCTCCTCTGTGCCATGGAATCCGGGCATTATTTCTCTGTTTAATTATTTTGTTCATTTTTCATTTGTTTAATTTGCTTTTTCTAGTTCCTCTATGGAGCCGAACCCACTGGGCCAGTGAACCTGCGCTCTTGAACATGTCTATGAACAATGCTCAATTTCTCTTCGTGCTTCTTACACACTTCATTATTTTAATTAGGTCCAAACTGTTCTTAATTATTGCTTTATAGTAATATTATCTCGTCTTGTATTAGTTACACATAGATAGCAGGATCTTTTTCTCTCTTTGGTTCCTATGGAAGCATGTCAGATAAAGCCTGCCGATCTGTCTTAAACTGGTGGGATTTAAGGATATTCTGTGCGCAAGAGTAGAAGGTACAAGTCTTAAGGTTAAAAAGCTTATATAGAAGACTAAATAAAAACTAAAAAGTAGGGTAGCTTAATTTCTAAAAATAATAAATAATAATTAAAACTATTTAACACTATAAAAATAGTCCCTTAAATACATAATTTTTATTAAATTATTTATTCAATATTTTAAATTAATGATTAAATAATATTATACTGCTAATATAACTATAGTCCTTTCCTAGACTAGCATTATATCCTTAATATAATTAAAGTGGATTATCCTGTGACTCCGGTTCCTAACATGACAACCAGTCACACCGTATTGTTATAACAAATCTATTGGCTGACACCAGTCCGCGCTGGCCGCGTTCCCTGACATTAGTATTATTCCACCTTGCTCTTATAAATATCCTCTTTTAGATAATTATCCCTAATTTTAATTCAAACTTCTTTCTTGGGGTCCTTCATTTATTATAAATTTTTAATCTTATTATTTCCTAAACTACTATTTTTCTTAACTAATCCTTCTTAAACCAGGCCTGTTTGTATTTTAATTAAATGTTTATTTTTATCTTATTATAATAAAATATAATTTAAGGTTAAAGATACTGCATTCTTAACCAGAACTAAAAGGTAATTTAAACTAGGAATAATTAGACTGGCTTAATATTTTAGAATTAAATTTTAAAAAGCTCCGGGTAAATATAGGATAAATTAACAGAGAATTTTAGGTGCTTTAGTTTATATAAATTAAGCATGTAAAAGTAATTAAAAATATTATACTAATAAACTAAAGAATATAAAAAATACAGGCAAGAATTTATTATAAAAATATTTTTCAGAATGGACTGCTAGTATTCTTAGGAGTTTAATAACAAGCTTATTAAATATAACAATAAAGCTGGAAATAGCTTATCAAAAGAAGGATTAAGATCCCTGTGATTTTACTAACTATTTAGGTACATTAAAATAATATTTTAATTAAAATATAAAAAAGGTTTAAGTATAAAGATACTTTAGTAAACTATAGCCAAGCCTAAGAAATAAGATTTATAACTATAATTTTAGAAAATTACTAAAAACCTAAGATAAACTATAGGCTAAAATAATAATATATTTAAAGATACTTTTATTTTTAATTCTTCCTTCTTCTTTTTCTAAACTTTTTTGTTATAATTAGCAGTGTTTTAGTATTAGTTCTCTTGCTAAATATTGTTATTTTAATTATTTAATATACTACTTTATTTTTTAAAGTCTTATATATAGGTAAATTATAAGAGTATAATAGTCCCCTATTAAGATTATTTTTATAATAAATACTTTTTAAATTTATAATTAAATAGTTAGATGGCATAATGTCTCTTCATAGGTAGCTTAAAGTAAAAAATTAGAATTATAATAGCCTAAGATATAAAGCCAGGTATAAAGCATAATATTAAAAGGTAAGAATAAAATAATAGTTAATTTTTAGGTTATATATTATAAAGACTAACTCTTGGCTAACTAAGCTATGCTAAGGGTTGCCTTAAATACATAAGGAAAATCAGTTATGATGTCACCGTGTTCCATTCTCCTTACATCATTAAGCCTCCTTCGCCGCCTGAGGCTGACAATTTAATAAAGCTATTAATCTTTGAGGGACCCCTTATCAAATTTACCATGGCTAAAAAGGTTATAACTAAAAGCTTTTATAAAAAAGCAGGTTATAAACTTAGCCTTGTAAACAAGTAACTTTGTTATATACTCTGGAAGTAATTATTTAAAATATAAAAAATTAGCATAAATTAACTTCTCCTATATCTGTCAGGGAACGCGGCCAGCGCGGACTATTATTAGCTAATAAATTGACCTTATTAATATAATATAATAGGCTGTTATGT
Organism: Aspergillus multicolor; assembly: GCF_047715735.1. NCBI lineage: Eukaryota > Fungi > Ascomycota > Eurotiomycetes > Eurotiales > Aspergillaceae > Aspergillus > Aspergillus multicolor. The sequence goes on along the minus strand of NW_027395977.1, from coordinate 414,176 downwards.
CAGGAACCATAGCCTTGGATTATTTATATTAATTATAATAATATAGTAGTATTAATATAATAACTTCTTGGCTGTTATTTTAATTAAAGTAAAGTAATATAATAGGTTTAACAAGATATACTTATTAAAGTAAAATACTATAATTAATTTATTAAGCATTATATATTTAAAGGACTATTTTTATAGTATTAAATAGTTTTAGCTTATTATTTATTATTCTTAAAAATAAGCTATTCTATCTTTTAGTATTTATTTAGTCTTTTATATAAGCTTTTTAACCTTAAGACTTGTACCTGTTACTTTTATACATAGAATATCCTTAAATCCCACCAGTTTAAGATAGATTAGCAGGCTTTATTTAATAATAATAAACCCTTAGCGCAAGGGATTTAAAGATATCTATTATTATTATGGGAGCCCAGACTTCTTAAAAGGCTTATGTTACTGTAGTTAGATTAATTTAAATTGAAAAAACTAGAATATATAAAAGGAGTAATTACTATATTAGTAAATAAGCTTAGCGTGTTAAAGAGCTTTAAGGGAATTAAGGCTAATAAGATAAAATTATTTAAAGATAAGAAATCTTCCTTGTAAAGTTATTTAACCAAAGGACCTGCTTTTAATTAAGTTAAACTACATATGCGTGACTACTAGATAAACAAGCCAAGGGATTAAAAAGGACTTAAACTTATTAAAACGGCATCTTGGATTAAAATGCGCTAGAACAAGCGATGGTTTAACAAGTAATATAAATATATATACCGGCCAGGAAGAAACAAATAAAATTATCTTAAAGGGTGAGTAAATTACCTTCAAGGGTGAGTGGATTACCTAACTCACCGGGCTCACCCTCTTAAAGCAGCAATGTCTGGATCAGGCAGGAAGGAGGTGCTCGTAGTTTTTTAGACAGTAGATTTACTTACCTAGTTTTATGTGCCGTGCTACCCGACGTTCTCATACCCACGGCCGACACGTCCACACTTTGTCCAAGCCTCAAGCCGCGGTCGGTCGTAGCCGCAAGATCGCCAACCGATCTCGGCTGTAGGGCTGAATGATCCCTTGGCAGTGATATGCAACAAAGATCCCTATAATCAATCCCTTGACAGTCTGAATCTTGTACTCACTTGAATCTGTTGCCATAACGCCAGCTCCGTGATGACAATCTTAGGCAACAGTCAATCAAACAGGCAGAAAAGCCGCGGAGTTGCCCGACTAATGCGACCATCCCCTCTCTGGGTCGGGGTCCAAGTGGGGACGATCAGTTTACTGGGCGTTCAGGGGCTCAGCCTCCTCGCTACGGAGCAGACCCGCTATGGAGATTTAGTCATCACACAGTAAAAGAACCCATTAGGACCCTGGGAGTAACGTCATTTTGGTGACTATGCTATCAACAAGAATTCGTGTTACATCATGGAAACCGCCACGGAAAAGTCAATTTACCAAGAACTTTCGCAGAATGATACCATGTACAAACCCTCATCCGACATGGCAGACCATCCATTAGCGATGAGAACTTCCACAACTAGTGGAAAGGTCGTCAGATACATAAAGACAATCGGCTCAAGCTCAATCACGTAAGGGTTTCTCCATTTTCTTACACCAGAGGCTTCCCAGCTGATTAACTCATGCTAGCATCGCGATCTTCAACCAAGCTGCCTCCTATGCAGAGCAAGTCTGCAAGAGATATAACGCACCAAACTGGGAAAAGTATATCAGCTACTTCCATCACTTTGTCAACATCACTGCACTTTTGTTTATCACGACAAGGTGGATCTGGGGGAAGATATCGAAAAGACGGGAGCAGAGAGTGACGCAGAATTAGTCAACAAATTTACCACTGCATATATGATTCATGTATGTACAAGCAGGATCAAGGCCACGATTGAATAATCATAACTTATTTGCCGATACCACACCAGTTATGGAAGAAAACAAGAAAATCGGCCGGACAAGCCCTAGCCCCAACTGCCCCTGCAACGCATTGCAGCCTTGAACCCCTTCAGCATGCCCAAAACAACAACTTACTACTCCAACAATCTGAGCCGCAATATGATCATCCCCACCGCGTCTTCCACCGCTAGTTGTTGGAAATGTCTAAGGCAACTCAGGCAACCCCGGATCCACCACCCCTCCATCATCCCCAGTGTGATCCTTCAACTCCCCCTCCGCACACCCACTATACCACGTCTCAGCCGTATTATCCATCGAATTTGTGACGGCATGGATATCCGCATACCCATCCCCATTCAAGTCCGGATAATAAGTACAACTCCCCGCAACCTTCCCCTCAAACGCCAGTCCCTTGTTCTCCCACCAGAAGCTTGAGCCGCCGGTATCCCTAAGGCCACGGTTATACCACACCGTCCCGTCGCTGTTGAACTTGTTCGTGTGGATTAGGTCCGCCAGTCCGTCGCCGTTTACGTCCGCCCACACGAGGTTCGCGCGGTCTTTGCCCTCGGCGAATTTGATCTGGGTATGTTGGGTGAATGTGTTGGCGCTGTTTTGGACGTACCCCCATGTGCGACCGTCGCGCTCGATGCAGAGATAGTCTGCCCTTCCGTTCCCTGTGATATCGGCGATTTGTACGGGGTGGTCGAAGAAGCCAACCCCGCGCTTCTCGGGGCAGGAGAGAGCAGGCGCGGGGTTGGCGTTATACTCCCAGTTGAAATCCCCTGTCTCCTTGATGCGGTTGCGGAAGAGATGGAGCTTGTTGGCGTTATCGGGGTCCGTCCAGATGATGTCGCAGGCGCCGTCGCCGTCCCAGTCGGCTAGGTGTAGATCGCGCCGATCGAGGTCTCGTGCGATGGAAAGCGAGGATGGGTCGAACATCACGTAGTTTGCGTCCCAGTAGCTTTTGCCTGAGTCGGTGATGTTAATGAGTCCCTTGTTTGGGTAGATGCGCATGTCGCCTTTCGAAAGGATCCAGATGTAGTCCATGCGGCCGTCGCTGTGGCCCATCATGTTGCAGTAGCGGTTGCCGTCGGCTACATCCATGTTAGCAGTGGCTTGGTGGGAAGGGGAGGAGAAGTGTATACCTTTGATCTTTGTCCCCCCTGCGCCGATATTCTTCCACACATGGACGTTGAATGACTCTCCTACCTTCTCAACGAAGACATAGTCTAGTCGACCGAGTAGACCGAAATCCTGCGGCTCTCCGTAGACACGTGCGAAGTGCACACGGTGTTGAAGCCCAGAACTCCCAAAGCCACCCATACCAGAGTGTGTTGGACCGGAAGTGGCGCCCTTGCGGTACCCCTGTCTCCAGACGATGTTCAGGCCGTCTCCCTCCTCGCCTTTCTGGCAGCTGCGCGCGTTGGTGTAGGTTGTTGTTTGGCCCACGTCGTCGAGCCATAGCCAGTCGTCGCGTCCCTGACAACCATCAGTTAATATGGCTAATGGATGTTGTTAAGGGTAGACTCACATCTCCGTTTATATCCTCGAACCTAACGCCCGCGATATCCCCCATGCCTTTACCCGTGAACCGCACCCCAAGGGCCTGCCAGTATGCTGGCATGTCATCTACAAGGATGTCAGAGCCCATAACCAGTTACCAAAAGGATATGTAGGGGAAACCAGTGCTCACCAATCCATCCATTCCGCCAGCAGTTGATGTCGCCGCTGGCAGCAACAACGCAGTAATCGGCCCTCCCATCGCCGTCCACATCGGCAAGGCGCACATTCGCCTGGTCGTAGCCCTCTCTGTCCTTCCATAATCCTTTGTAGGTAAAGGTAGGAAGGTTATTGCCAGAGCCGTCGTGGTTGTTGATACTGGCGTACGCTGTGCCGTCTTTTCCGATGCAGATGAAATCGTCGTAACCGTCGCCTAGCAGAGTGATCAAGTCAGCCTTCCATATAGGAGGATTTCCAGGCCAGCTCACCATTAATATCAACAAAATGCACCCCAGCCGGATTACAGTTATCCGCAACAGACAACGAGCTTGCACTCTGATAGTTCCCCTGCCCATCAACATTCCGCCAAACCTTATACCGCACCGCCCCATTAACAGTCCCCCAGACAAGTAGATCATCCTTGTCTGTCTCAAAGATCCTTCCAAAGAAGAACCGATCATAGTCATCGATATCCTCACGACCAGAAGCTGCGATTGAAGTCGATAACACGATACCCTTCGCTTCACTCTCATGGTAATAAATCCCATCCTCCTCGCCGCTCCCGCGCTGCGTGAGTCCACCCGCATAGATCCCATCACCGTACTGCTTCTCGCACACACCACCACCACCACTGCTATTGATTGGCGCAGGCTCAACGATAAGATTCTCCTCCGCCGCATCAACAATCGCCTCGTACCAGATCCGCGCCATCTTGTCGTACCCGCCGTCATTCGGGTGCGTGTCATCTGAGAAATCGGCCGGATACTGCAGGAAAGGGTCATCGCCGTTTATTTCAGCGAGTATGATGCTCTTTCCCTCGCTTCGCATGGCGGTCACGAGATCGCGGTACTGGCTATTCACGGCTGGGGTGTTGCGCGCGATATTTGTGTTGCCGGAGGGGAGGAGTGTTGAGAGCACGATTAGGGTTTCGTTTATGTCTGGTGCCGCAAGCAGGTCTTTGATTAGTGAGCGCATTCGTGCGCCGGCGTTGGGGATGTCGATGTCCCGGTTACAGTCATTGGTCCCCGCGTTGATGAGCACGATGTTGGGCTTGTAGATGTAGGAGTTGCGGGAGGCTGTGTGCACTTCGGATATCAGGTCGCCGGAGTGGGCTTCCACGTCCTATCACGGGTTAGTAAGAGGGCGTAGGTATGTGTTAGAGAGGGCGTGCGTACGTTATCTTGCATATCGCCGTTGGTCTTGCTCCCGACCATGTTGACTTCCCAGCCTTCGTACCGGAGCTGCGAGCGCAGGGGACCCCTGTATCCGTTTCCGGTGCTGGATCCCATGCCCCAGGTGATGGAGGCTCCGAGGGGGAGAATGCGGAGGGGAACACTGGAGTTGGACTGGCGGCGGACATGAACATGCTGGTCATCGAGATCAACGGAGATGGCTCTCCCCGCGGTGAGTGAGAGAAAGGTAAAAAGCAGAGGTAGACAGTACCACCACATGGGAAACATCTTGAGGGACTGCGGTTGTACTCTGTCGATGACGCCTTGAGGATGGTGTTGTGTGACATTGGTACCCGGATGGTCTCCCCTTTTATAGCCCTTGGGATGAACGTATGTCAGAGTCCTCGAGGCTCAAGCGCATCGCTTATGCCATGCTCTAGCCTGCTGCTCATCTAGTCAGATGGGATAGGTAGAGTACCTCCGAGTCTAGACAGGGATACCTGGTGCTGACCTGCTCTTCCTATGTGATTGTCACACTGCCCTAGGAAGCGGGCAATTCCCCGGACAGGCTACTGCGAGGCTATCACCAACGTGCCTGGGATGCTCTTCCCTTTGTATGGCTACTGGCTCTCCCGGACGGCCAAGTATGTAGTAGATGTGTGATGATACTTGCAGCGTCAAAGCGTCACTGGTCTTGCGAATATTACCTTATACCTCCTGTTGGAGTGATGGAACAATGCTACTGGACCAAAGGCTTCACGGTCGAGGCGAGGTCTGTGACTCGAATCTCGAGGTGAGAGGGGGTTGGATACGGATGAGAACTGCAGGGGTATGGAGATGTTGACTGTATCAAGAAACATCTCCGACCTCGGGGCCCGCGAGATATACCGACTTCGAAAAGGAACAGGACGGCCGTCCAGCCCGAAGCTAGATGTAAGAATAAGATGTGACTCGACTCGAACACCGCCCATGGGTAGAGTGTGGTAGGACAGGGATGGAGGCTGCGCGGGGTGTTTTCGCCCTCGAGATATCGAGTCATAGGGCGTGCCCAGGTATCACAAGCACAGACCGCAGCTCGAAGTGCTGAGGCTAGCAATGACCCGTGTCTACAACCTGCCTTCCCGCTTGGTAAGGATCAATATGGAGGTGATACGGAGCATAGCCTCTTCTGGGGTCGGGTCGTTGAGATAGTATAGAGCGAGTGTCCTCCTGCATGGGGTAGTCTGGCGATAAGGCTTGACCAAGAAGCTCTACTTAAGTTCCAGCTACATGCCCTCAGATACAGGTAAGCGAGTCTATAGTATATAAAACTGCCCATTTCACACAGTACGTGCACGTCTATGGGACTAATGCGGTACTTCATGTAGGTAACACGGGCCATGTGCCCATGAGGAGTTGGAGATGCCTAATTCCTAGCGTGATCACCAGGCTAGGCTTCATGACTACTGCTTTTGTAGGGTTACATTCAATATACAGTGCTTGAGTCATGATCTCTGTAGTCAATTTTTCTACTGCGTTGGCCAGGGGCTCGTCGTGATTGGCTAAACTCCATAATTCCGGTCCCTGGTACCTGATCAGCCGACAGGAGCGGCAGTTACGGCAGGTACGGACACCGTGCCAGTGTGATCTAGAGCCTGATTAGTACACAAGATGCGCTTCACTAACCTAGAAGGGAAAAGTATCTAGAATGAAGCTCCGCTTTGCCCGGGCGCTTGGCCGTGCTGCGGCTCGGACCAGGGTAGAGAAATAGGTACCAACACGAACGTGCCTGAGTCAATATCTACTGGATACGAGGACGGCCGACTAAGCTAGTTACTGTGGAGACGGACAGTATGATTACACGCAGAAAATCACCAACAGTTGGCATGACCAGCCTATCAGATGACCAGGTGTAATCGCATGGTCAGATGGCCTGGGACTAGGGTTAGGGTCAGCGTGCTTGGCAGCCCCTCTTCTGCAGGTGACTATGGCAGTCCCTGCATGGCTCATCAGATCCCTGCTGTTTCCCAACGCCAGATTTGAGTACTGCCAGACACTGAATATTGAATGAGCCTCAATTCGAGGTCTCTTCGCAACTCTAGCCGGATTCGTTGATATCAGGCACTCTGGCCTCGAACTTTTTGCCATAGTACTTTGAGGCTGGACTGAACTATTGCAACGAACCCCGCTTCGCCGGGCAAAGGGATATACTCAATGTCATTGTCGGTTGACAGTAGCGCGTTGGCTGTTTAGCGCTACGGGCCCTACCTACCTACCTACCTACCTACCTACCTACCTACCTTGTTACGAAAAGTCTAGAGGCCAAAGCGAGCCGTTGACATCGGCCTTGGGGTACCGACGTACCGAGAATCTAGACAGAGATGGTGCGTTTCTCATGGATAGATTCACTGTGAGCACCCTGGGCTGTAGATGAATAGACTTTATCTCCCGTCTGCGACGAGGTCTAAGAACAGCTATACCAAGCCTAAGACATGATTTACAAGTAGCTATGGATCGGTTTCTCTCGCCTGGCCCATTAAAATGTATAACACAGCATTATGCCTACTGAGAAGCTATTCAGTTCAACACCCTCTTGACTCTAGATACTATATCAACACAGAGGTGGCGAGCTTCGCGGCACACATGATGCTATTCGAATGCGATTATGCAACTGTAGAACTCCATAAGAGTGAGCCATAATTAGTTCCAATGGCTGCCTACAAATCAGGCTGTACATACTATAGAATACAGGTGAAGGGAATGAATAGCATGTTAATGACAGCCTTCCACGTTTTACACAATGCCATTCGTTGCATCCCAGAGATAACCAGTGACAAGAGCGTCGTGTCATAAAGGGGGTCTACTGATCCTGGCCAAATCTTGCACCGCCAAATGGTTCGGATATATCAAGCCTAGTCCAATGCCAACACCTGGAATATGATTCCGACACGTTACACGGGAAAAGCTCCCCGCGGAGACGCCCAGACGATGAGGTAGGGTGCAGGCTGTTATTGGTCGGGACGGCGGCCAAAGGCAGACGAAGGCAGACATGCAGCTGGGATACTGTGGATGACGCTTGGAGAACAACTGATTGCGGTCGGGATTGCAAGCTGGCGACCTCTTTCATCAATCGCCTTTCATCCCCTCTGGAGTTCTTTGTACAGTAGCGCTTGCGTCTACGAAGTAGCTGGGTATGTATGTGTAGGTAGGTGATGGCTACCGGGATAATTACCAATCTTGATAGTAAGGTGGTGATGTCTATATAACCCGAAAACGAACTCTATCCTGAATGGTCTCTTAGAAGTACAATGTAATGGCGCTCAATTGCCAAGAGACGTTGGCTCAAATATTCGACACCATATACAGACGGCTCATTCGCCACGTAGGCTCATTGTCAAACCCAAACATTACACCCATCCGGCGGCATAAGGTTGAGTATCTGGTGCGTCATCCGCACAAGCATTAGCAGATCACTCGCCTTCTTGTCGAGGATATACTGGATCGTCATCTCGCGCATATTCGTGCTGAAACTACTCTCCATGTCGAGTCCGGAGACACCGGCAACAGGATAGGGGCGCGGAGAGTGCCGGGTTCCGAAGCCGGAACCGGACACTGCGCCGGAGACGGTAGGGTACGGCGTGCGTTCGTTTCCGGAGCTGGGATTTGAGCTGGAGACGTTTCCCGAACCTGAACTGGAGGTCGAGCCGGGTGTATCTCCAAACCTAGACGGAGGCAACGAGCGCGATCCGGAGCCAGATGTGTAACCGGTCCCAGGCGTGAGCCCCGAGCCAGAGCGTGTACCGGACCCAGAAGCAGAGACAGACACAGAAGGTCCCGGCTCTCCAGTACCGTGTAAGCTGGGACTAGAGCCCATGCTCATATGACTGAGTTGCCTAAGCACCGGGTCTAGCAAATCGCCCAGCCGATTCGCGGCTATATCGCGCCTCCCGCAGAAGCGCAGGACCTTGAGGCACGACTCGACGTGCGCAAAGATGTTGTTTATGTCGGTGGTTTTGGTGCCCGTGAAGTACTTTTGGCACACGCCTAGAAGTAGCACGATGCACGAGTTAAAGGCAGAGCGTCTATTATACCAGTTAGCTTGTCTTGTCATGCTGCATGGGCAAAGTGGAAGGGGACCGGTACTGGGTGACGTACATAACAATCCAACACCGCGTTATAATGGCCTCACTGGAAAACATGAGCGTTATTATCCTTGCAAGCTGAATAGAGAAATCTGTATACACATCACAAATATGCTTCGGAATCTGCTTGAAGAGCGTCTCGAGGCTTAGTCTTGGATTATGGTTAATCTGGTGCATGCTGATTCCTGTGCCGTTCGTGCCGCTCTGACTTGCTTTGAACAGTTGACAGTACAGCTGCAGCCGCGAGTTAATATATAGCACGTGTATTATGTAAATTGCGCGCTCCTGCAGGGCTGTTACGCCCTTCTCGGGCTTGTTTAGGGCCGCAAGACGGAGTTGAAGTGGTAAGTCTTGGTGCCAAAGGTCTAGTTGTAGAGAGAGGCGGTCGGCGTGCGCCCAATAGTTGTCTTTGAAGAGGACCATTTCATTTTTAATGCCGGAGGCGAGGAGGGAGAGCCTTGTCATTTGGGATTGGATGAGGCGGGTGGTGTAGGCCTCTGGTGTCATGGGCGAGGATTGAGACGCTGGGGGCCAGAGGCTGTGAACCTAATAGTGACTTGTTATTGTTACATATCTAAAAGTGACGCGTGATATTGGGGACGAACAAGGTCAATTTCACTTTGTTTGAGGCAGTTCCTGTAGCCGAGGGAGTAGGATAGCCATCTAGTAGTAGCTCGTCAGCATGTGTCATGGAGAAAGCAGAAAGAAAACATACCCTTCCAGAAAAACCAACGTCTGCAGCGTTCTCCGGTACGCCTCCGATCCACTATTATTAGGGTATGAATTCTGCAACTGTTCTTTCATCCTTGACCTCGCGAGATTCAACGCGGACACTGCACGCTCACCATTAGGCCGTGCTCACCATCGATACTCCCAATGGAGAAGTGTATGAGGAAAAGAGAGAGACACACTGATCAGCAACCTCGCATTCGAGCTCTTATCCATAACACAACTCATACAGAGACAAATAAAGATGCGCATTCCCTGAAAATAATCACTCTGCATCGCCTCATGCAAACTCGTCGAGGCCAAAAAGAAAAACGCAGCGCGCGCTTCGTCCGGAACCTCATTGATATTATAGTGAGAGCCTATCGCCGCGAGTGCAGAGAGTTCGCACACATCCCCCATGTTCGCGTCGTCGCTATGGTAAACGCGCTCCATCAGCCGCGTTGATTGTTCCTCAGTTGTGACGTAGAATATCGTCGCGGCGCACTGAAAGAATGCGTACAGCGCATACCGCGTCAGTCGCTTGTCCGGCAACTTATCCCGTCGATTTCGCCGATGGTCCCCGTATTGCGCGCCCATCTGGCCGAGGAGCGGGTGATCAGCGGTTGCGGCGTAGAACATGTGCACCATTTCGTCTTCGTCGGGGAGATGGTGGAAGTCGTTTGCATTTGTGTTTTGATTCCGGTGACCTTGTCCAGAACCGGGACCTGTCTCTGGCACGGTTTGTAGAGGCTGCTGTGCCGGTTGAGGTCGCTGCCCGCTCAGCTGCGCGACTTGTTCCTCGAGATAGCGATTTCGTCGCTCGAGGGATTCAACGCGGGCCTTCCAATCTTCCTTTTTTCTCCCATCGGAGCCGCTGTATTCGCATGTCTCTCTGAGGCTCCGGCAGCTGTTGCACGGTTTTGCGCCGTCGCACTGTGCCCGTAAGCTCAACCCTTGCTCATATATCATGAGGTCGGTTCAAACATACTCTTTTCCGCAACGACCGACACCTATCGCAGGCTCTGCCAGCCTTCGTGATCTTGCGTATTCCATTGCCGTTGCCGTTGCCGCGTCCAAGACTAACGGGGAGAATGCCGCCGCGCGGCGCGAGGGGCTGGTGGTTGGAATATGGGGGAGAACTCATAACGGACATGGGGCTCTGCTAGTAGGTAGGTTCTGATGGTCGATTAAAGTTAGACTGAATGTGATGATATTTCCGGGGCCATCGATGTGGACGTGGCGTGGTAGCATGATCGCAGGAACTGCGCCAACCCCACGGCGCTGGCTCTCGATTTTTACACGATTCCTTAGTCACAGAATAGGGGTAACTATAGCAGACATCGCCACAATCTTACAGGCCATTCTACTGGCTCACGACTGGTGCTGTCATATCCGTGAGGGGGCTGTGATGTCGGCGAATAACAGCGCTGCCTGTGCCACTTAGCAGAGCTATAATCTGGCCCGGGCTTTACATCATGGGCTCTGTCACTGGTAGGATGGGTGCCGTTCAACGGTTCAAGATCATTTTTATGGCATGGTGCAGCCTCATCGTGCAGATTTCCGGCCATGGGGTGATGGTGATAGGCGGGAAATACCACCGACGTCATGCAGAAACTTATTTCCATACTGACTGCTGATCTTCCGGACTATGCATATTGTCGTTGCCGCTGCTCGGGGGGGTTCGCGTCAAGTTCGGTGGAGGCCACTGAGAGGTTTGCTAAGGGAGGGTGGTCCTGGGATAAAGAAAGGTCAGATAGGGTTTGGGGTTTAAGATGGGATAGCGTGAGTGTTGTAAGTTGCGCGTGGCTGTAATATCCAACGAATCAGCTGGCCGCGCATTTGTTGCCCGAATGGTACATGCTTTTGCCACGGACTTGGGGCCCTTAAAAACGTGGCAGCAATAGTAATCTCCAATTGAATGAGGCAAAGCATAATACATTAACTATTGGATATAAACACTTGATGTCATGATATCAACAGAGTTAGCCGCCAGGGCCTCCTGTTTAAGAATGTCGGTCGGCCGACCGGGAAAAACTCTCTAGTTGCGAGCAGCGCAAGAGCCCTTGGGCTTTGTGACAGGGGCCTTGGTGGGCTGGGCACTCTCGGTAGGAGCGGGAGCAGGGGCAGGGGCCTCAGCGGGCGCCTGGGTAGCAGCCGGGGCGGGAGCGGGCTTCGTCTCCGCGGGCTGTTCGGCAGCTTCAGCCTTCTTGTCACAAGCTCCCTGGTATGCATCGACACCCTTCTGGATGTGTTCGGCGATGCTATCGGCAAGGTTGCCAGCAATGTCGCCGAGAGCGCTGGGGACCTTGCTCACGATCGCGCTCGACAAGGACTTGGCACCGTCGTCGAGCTTCTGGAGGGACTGGAGAGTCACGCAGCCCTTGCCGAGGCCGTTGACGTCGGACTTGACGCCAATGAGGGACTTAATGGTCTTGTCGGTATCATCGGCGAGCTTCTGGGTGGGCGACACGAGACCCAGAGCGTCGAGCTGCGAGAGCTGATCCTGGCCGTTCACGGTGGAGGTGCCGGAGGTGATTGTGGTGGACAGCTTGTCGGCCTGCGACACGATGGAGTCGGCTTGGAGAGGCTTAGCAGTAATGGCGCTGCCGAGGTTGTTGACTTGGGTGTCGATGTCGCTCAGGACGTTCTTGATGGTGGCAATGTCGCGCTCGCTGAGGTTGGCGCTGGGAGCAGCAAGAGCGGGAGCCAGGAGGGGGAAGATGACGGCAGCGACGGAGAGCTTCATTTTGATGTTGGATTATGATGTTAAGGTAAGAGCAAAAGGAGGTGGAGAGTGAAAAGTAGACTTGTTTTGATTTGAGGGATCAAGTTGAAGTTCTATGAGGATGAGGATTGTCCAGAGTTAGGGTTCGGGGTTATATAGCCGCAAGGTGGACGCGCACATGGTTTTGCTCAGTCTTGAACTCATGGTGAAGCGTGCGTATACGGGTCCAGGGTCCCTGAAACGGGTCTCATACAATCGGTGAGCTGCCAATTTTTAGTCGGATCGGAGAACGTGAACATGTTCCCGCTCAAACCTCGGTGCTTCGATGACAGCTTGAGAGAGCAAGTGTTACCGTGAAGCGGACGATCATCGTAGTCTGGACCGGATTGTTGACCGACGCCTCGTTCGCAGCCTGAAAACGAATCTCATGACGCCAATTCATCATCATACCATGTGTCGAACAGGGGCGTCGAAGACCCTGTGAATTGGTTTCAGGAGGCCAATTTCTGGGGTAATATCCGATAGTTTGTCGGGGTCCGGACAATCGCCTGGGGATGAAACACCGAAGGGAATAGACCGCTAGGCAACTTCAATACCGAAGGCTGTTGGAACTTAAGCCATCCATAACACCATTGTCTTGAGCTGGACAGGTAATGTTTTGCCCGTAACGAATTGATGAGAAGGCATAATAATCATCCTGTTACTGGTAGCGATTGGGGTCGAATCCACTTGACCAATAAACGGGCGATCGAAACAATTGGGACGATCGGGCTATTCCCCTGATATTGAATCTGTCAATGGATCGCCAATCAGAACTGCAATGCGTATGAATGCCGACCGAATGTGAAGCCATCACGGATACAGCCGAGGAACCCTCGTACATCCATCCATCAGGCAAATTCTTGGACTTGACTAAGTAGTCGGGCGACAATCATAATGAAAGAGAAGCAACAATAAACAAATCTATATTTTGAACCTAATATTCTATTCTCCCAAAAATGCGAAAATTTGTACGCCGACGCCATCCCTAGGACGCAAAAGGAGCTCACCTGGTAAAGAAAAGGGATGTCGAAGGCTTATGACCAAACCCTGTTATACCCGACCTGCGGAACTGGGATTGTTGAGAGGCGTTTGATCGCCTTGATCGCAGTTGCGCTGAGGGCATGCTGCTCTTCTCGGGTTGTTTTCTCCGCGCGCAGGGCAAATTCCTGTACTCGTTAGCTTCAGCACTGACCGAAGCATCCAGCTCAAATAGCAGCGACAATGGATACTTACCATTCCCCTATCCCATCGTTCTAGAGTCTCACTCAAGTCGTGCCTCCCGCTTTTAGATTTGTCGTCGAGGAACGCGTCGAAGAGGTTCCACCCCTCGTTCCCCTTTCCAACTTCATTGACAGCAACTGTTTTGGCCAGGGTATAGTACTCGAACATGTCCAGGCCGGTCGGGCGTCCATCTGGCCAATATCCCCGAGACCCGGCTTCGTAAAGCAGCGCCCGGACACCAGGGTCCATTTCGTAGTATGACGGATCAAACACCCGATCGCGTTTATCAATCTCTATACCCCGTCGAACCTTCCACTCGAGTATAAGTCGCTCCGCACCGCCGGGTAGTAGATATGATCCGTCCGAGACCGAGGAAGGCTTCAAGCCGCGGAGCTTGAATGTGTTTCGCGTCAGCGGGACGAGCCGGTTGAGGTATGCGGATTGCGTGAAGTCGGCGAGGTGCTCGAAGCAGGAGACATGGTAGTAGTCTGCGTCAACGAAGTAGTGTCAGCATCGATCCATTGTCTTCGGCGTAGAGGCAAGGACAGCAGGTAGTGGCAGACTCACCAGAGGAGGATCGGAACCAAACCTCTCCGCCCATGCCCGGGTTCAGAGCCAGTCTTAATGAGCCGGGGTCTATTGCCGCTGTGCATCCAGGAAGGTTACATGATACCGATGCTGTGTTTGTGTCCGGAGCTCGCTCGACGAAGAAGAGGGGTTGTGTTTGTGGTGGGTGTGCGGAATCGAGGCCGAGGTGCTGGCGGAGGCGGGAACGTTCAGTCTCTAGGACATTGGGGTCGATAGCCAGGTCAGGAGACGATGAGGAATCGTCATGATCGCTTTCCTGGGTGATCTCGACGATTTCGACCTTGATTGCGGATTTTGGGAGGGTTGTGGAGGACAGAAGGTGGGATGGTGAGGGTGCGGGTGCGGGTGCGGGGTAGGGATGGTCAATGCTTGGCGCCATTTTGGTACTCAGCGAACAGCAGTCAATGAAGATACAAAAGACTAAATGAATAATAAACGGAATCGTCAGTCCTTATAAGAGCTTGAAATCGGCCAGCTTACCATGTCCAGCTCATTGTTGACCAATGCAGCCCCATCACGCTCCCACCAATGATGCTATCCGACATCGCAGACTGTCGAAGCCTAGACCGCATGCAGCTACATTAATGCCCGATCCAGGGTGACGGGGGGCCTCAAGTGCGCGATTTATGGCTTCAGAGCTGAGGCCAAGGCACAGACCGCATTTTGTCTTGTTTTCGGTCTAGGGTCCGCCGCCTGAAGAGTCACTCTGTGGAGGTGGAGGTTCTACCAAGTTCCTCGTTGGGATATATATATAAGTGTCATTCTCAAGTCCTTCCCATCTTGTACCGTTAACCTTCGACTGTTTAAGATGATGTACCGTGGTCATCGTCTCTGAAATGTCTAAAAATATCTCCTCCGCTATTCGATGCACAGTAAAGCTCCGGATTGCACTCACTGCACCTCTGAACGGACCCCCTGCAGTAGCAGGAATACCGAGTGGACAGGAGCAATGTCCCTCCATCAAGATGTCCAGCAAACGATCACCGATTATCCAGCCAAAAAGCCTATATAAAGAACACATCGGCGACCATGATCAACAGCCAATCCAAACCTTAAACCCCCGCACCTTCCCTCTCCGCATCCCCCAGTGCCACGAATCTGGGGAGAGCCAACCGAGGTTCAGTTGCCGCCGCTCCCTATAAACTCGACCCCTCATCATGCCACTCCCAGATTCATCTCAGATTCGTCTTTGAGAAATCGAGATAAACAAAAACAATCATCAGGATGCAGGCAGTTGTCTTCAAAGGTCCGCTCAAGGTCGCTCTGGAGGAGCGCCCCATCCCCACAATCCAGGATCCGACCGATGTCATAATCAAGGTCCGGTATACGGCGCTATGTGGGAGGTATGCTCAGTCCATCTCACAATCTTCCAATCCCGCAGAAAATTGACCAAATGTGCATAGTGAACTTCACATTTTCCGCGGCCACCAGCCCTCCGGCACAGAATTCATCATGGGCCACGAGTTCACTGGTGAAATCGCCTCGGTCGGGTCTGCAGTCTCCAAGTTCAAAGAGGGCGACAAGGTCGTCTCTCCATTTACCGTCTCCTGTGGGGACTGCTTCTACTGTCAACACAAGACATCCAGTCGGTGCGCCAAATGTCAGTTATACGGGACGGTGATCCTCGACGGTGCCCAGGCAGATTATGTCCGCGTCCCGCTGGCCGATAGCACGCTTGTCATTGCGTCAGAGAAGATCGACGAGAAGAAGCTCGTTCTTATGGCGGACATCCTCCCGACGGGGTTCTTTGCGGCGAAGAATGCGTTTAGCGATCTTGATGAGAGTACGATCAAGGAGAGCACAGTCATTTTGTTCGGATGCGGACCTGTTGGAATCTTTGCGCTTATTGCTGCACTGGAGCACAAACCAAAGCATCTTATTGCAATTGATAGTGTTCCCTCGCGACTCGAGCTGGCGAAGAGTCTCGGTGCCGAGCCCTGGAATTTTGCGACCGATGCCGACGGCTTGAGGAACCGGGTGAAGGAACTCACAGACGGACGTGGAGCAGATGTCGCCATTGAAGTCGTTGGACATAGTGATGCGCTAAGAATGGCCTTCGAGATGCTTCGTCCCTGGGGTAAGATCTCTAGCGTCGGCGTGCACAACGGCGAGATCCCGTGGACGGGCAACGAGGCGTATGGCAAGAATCTGCAGATTCAAATGGGCAGGTGTCCCGTCAGAAGCATCTTTGAGGATGCATTAAAGCTACTGGAGAAGAAGCAGGACGCGCTTGAGTAAGTTCTCCCTTCTCTTGGTCTCATATCTCTGTGGATTTTGTATGTAGTGATTGGCACTAACTATGTTACAGTTTCATGACGAGCGATATTCGTCCCCTGTCGGAAGCCTTGCAAGCCTATGATGACTTCAACCAGATGAAGTCGCAGAAAATTATTTTCGAGGCCGGGAAATAGGTCGTGTATTCTTTCTTATTGTTTTGTAGCTTTTCCTAATGAATGAAACGGCCGTTTTCACCTCTTTGCTTTCCAGCCATAAGGCTCACTACTTGCCACTTGTCTTGGGGTTCTTACTATCTGAAGCACTTGATTGTTCTGCGGCATAGCTTTGGGACAGATAAAATAGTGAGTGCTTCCTAATAACAAAGGACGTCGCATTGGTTTGCTCACCCCTCTGTCTACCTACACGAAGGTCTACTTCATCCGTTAACTTCTTCCCCAGAACCTCCATTTCTCTTCAACCCCTTTCTTACCCCTGCTTGATGCAATACTACTACCATTAAAAATGACTTATATGTACTATGAAAACAATCACAACCCGACGTTGTTGCTCCCGATTCCGGGCTGGGGGGATTCTGCACTGTATGTCTACATGCTGGTGAGCATAACTGCCGACTTCACCTTGACATTCCAAGGTTATGAAGGGTACCTTCCTCGCTAATCGACTCATGAACTAGGATAACTGGGACACGAATTTCCGTCTAGAAACGGCCGATCAGCGACGACACCGTCTCGTTCGTCAGTTCTTGAATATAGGTGGAAGGCGAGAGAGGTAGGCCTAGGAATCTACGTGCCCGAGATTCACAGAATCCAAACTAACATGTCATTAGAAGTATTACGAGCGCGTTATCTATAGGCTACCATCAGACCGAGACAAAAGCCTACACCAGATGAATTCAACTGGAACCTCGTCCACGACTTCCACATCCGCGGCAGATCGGGAGGGGATCCTTCAGCCTTTTCGACCATCTGCGGTCCGAAAGTGGCCCTGGCCATTCCTACCGGTACCCAGCAATGCAGGAATGTGGGTACGCACCTGCTACGACCTAGAGTTCGAGGAAGCCTATGAACGTCTCTTCTTCGAGCACCGGGAAATGTTGCATCAACAAGGGAAAACGTACTTGATTTTCGAAGATGAGGCGCTGCTTGATGACACTGATCTAGACACTATCCTGACTCTTTCCCCGGAAAGAGTGACGAACGCGACGTCTCGGAAGATGAGGGATCCCAACATGGAAAATGATATGAAGTTCGTGATAGGACGCATTGAAGACTTCGAGCTTAAGAATAACAAGAACGAGGAGGGCTGGATTGAGGAACTTCGGAAATCGTCAGTCTCCTCTGAAGACTTCCTGAATAGAGTTATGTGCCGGCAGTACAGGACGTACCACTGGCACTGCCTTGTAACAGATATGTGGCTTGTGGATCAGGCGGCGCTTCTAGGCAAGGGGCTGCGACGTCTATGGCTCGACGAGTATGGAAATGCCATCCAGAAGTGCCGGGTTCAACTCAACTAAATTTGCTGTGAAGAGATCATTGATGTAGCGCAGATTGGCCCTCTTTATATGCCAGGTGGTGCGAGGGGACCGTTGTATGGGCGGTATTCGCCACAATGGTTGAGGCATTTCTAGGGCTGGCAGAGTGCGAGAGACTCTTGATAGTATAGACCTAGATAAATGATCCTTTCCTAAGAATATGTATGCGGAAAACATCCTCTATATAGATTGGAGTAAAGCGCGACTGGAATGTACGTAGCCCGCGGTACGACTGCTACCGCCTGGGAGTAAAGTTACCTTGGGCCGTGGAGTGGGCAAACCACCCTTACAGGTTTTTGCGGGAGAATCAGAGTTTATTTGCTAAAGACGTGGCTTTCTTATACTTTTGGCTGACGGGTCTGGCGTTTGGTTGTGGATTAGTGTTGCAGTGCCGGTAAGGAGCGGAAGAGAGTGACATCTACACGGATGACTGACGTGTGGTGGCGGAGATTTGTATTGCTCCTGGTCTGATATAATACCATTTCCCTGTCCTTTGCTGCTGGGGTTGTAACTGCTTTTATTTGCAGCGGGCGTAAAGTGACCTCTGCATACCTACAGTACACTTCAGTTCATAAGCACTGCATAACCTGGCCATAGTGTGCATAGTGTGCATTATTCGGTTTGCAGGATTTGCAAACATGGTGGGTCTCCGACTGTGCCTTCCCTCTAGAGTCGTTCTTTCTCCCTCCCCTTCACTCTTCCTTCAGCGTTCTCTTCCATTCCTCATCTTCCATAATCACCATCATCATGCTAATGGAATACGCAACAGCCCCCAGGACATCTCCTCTCGGACTCAGACGTCCGTCTGTTGTCTACCGAGCTCTTACCCAAACTCCTGGGCGAACTGAACACCGTGACAGCCCGCTTCAAGGACAAACTAGCGCAAAACCGCTCGCTTGAGCAAACTATCACAGCCCTTAAGAACAATCCAGATGTCGCCGACCACGATCTAGCCAAGGTCAATGTCCTAGGATGGGTCTACGATCTCAGCGGTTCCTCGGCTGCCCTCGCCAACTTCGCGCTCAGCGGTCCTCATGTCGCCGAGCTATTTTCTCAGCCAACTACAACGCGCCAGAGCTTAGCGGAGCGTATCATCAAGATCCCAGCTGTCAGCCGCGATGTCCCGAGTGGTAATGAGGCGGCCTGGATGCGCCTCCGGGAGCAGCTGTTCGCCCAGGAGCCGATGCCGGTAATTCGTGGATTGATTTCGGCTGAGAAGATACCGGTACCTGAGGGATGCAAGGATCTTGTGCTCTCAATCTTGCGAATTGCCGCGGACTCTTTCGGCTTTGACTTCCGTACGGAGTCGCTTCGCAGCCTTCTGGCTACGAATGAGGATGGCAGTGGTGCGATCACCGACAAACTCCCGGTAGCCTATGCGCCATCAACTCAGCGACAGGAAGCAACTCGCTTTCTGTTCAAGCTGCAGCGGTTGCAAGCTCTGGTCAACGAGCCTGAGGACATCGGGGCACTGCTTCAATGCGGCTTTGGTTCGGCTGAGGACATCGCGAATAAGGGTGACGAGGCAACCGGCTTGATAATGAGAAGGGGTGTGCCGCTGGAGCGAGCAGAGCGTATATACAATTACTCGCGTTATATTGTCTCGAGGAGCGATGATCTCTGGACCAAGGCGCTTTCGCTGCGGGGAACTGGTAGTAACAGAGATGTTAGGCTTGCATCTGTGGTGCCGCTGCAAACCGAGCCGGCTACTGGAGCCACCGAGATAAATCTCAGCACGTTGTTCGGCGTGGACGCCATGGGATGTGAGGAATGCGCATCTATCATGTCCCCTGCGGCTTTCTTTGCCGACTTGCTGCAAACTTTGAACGCCAACAATGCTGTTGTCAACAAAAATGTGAGTGGTTCGTCAATGCTAGACGAGCTGATGAAGCGGCGAGCCGACCTATCGCAACTCCAGCTCTCATGCGCCAATACGAATGTCCTGGTACCATACGTCGACTTGGTAAATGAGGTTCTGGAATCAGCAGTGTGGAACACAGAAAATGGCACAGATCAACAACCGCAAATTCCACCTATTGATGCAGAGGAAGGCGACAAGGACGAGGACTACCTGCTGCAGCCTCATAATACCAACTTTCCTGTCTACAGCGACATCGTGCAAAAATGTATCATCCCATTACATGTCTTTCCCTTTAATCAAGCTATTTGCAGTATTCGATCTTACCTCACATCTCTGGGAACATCTCGATTGAATCTTCTGTCCGTTTTTCAATCGCCTTTCACCATCACGAAAGACCCAGATCTTGTTCCACTGGTTCAAGAGGCGCTCGGCCGTGCTCGATCCGCTGAAATACTCAACCTGCAGCAAGAAGACTATGTCGCAGCCTGCCGGGACAGCTTTTTCTCCCAAGACCTGACTGGTACCTTACTTGGCCACGAACTGGACACTGAGGATTATTACGACATTATTGGGCAAAAAGCATCAAGCGGCAGTTATTGGGGCTTCGAATCCGATAATGCCGATGAACATATGACAGAAACACTTGCGAAAATAAAAAATGAGCTCCTGCCGCGCAGCGGCCTTTCGCTTCAAGACCTACTGGCGGTGCTTCAGACCCGGTATTTCCAGGAGAGATTGACCATCGCAATCCAAACAGACGAAGAAGGTCTAGCTCCTCCTGCCAGCCAGCTACTGGAGTCAATGCGGCTTCATGTGAACGGCGGCAAGTCCCTCGAACCGACTGACTGCGACAGACTACAGGAGTTCATCCGACTTTGGTATAAAACGCAGTGGCCGATCGAAGAGCTGGATGCAGTCATTTACACACTGGCGACCCTCAATGGAAAAACGTTCGATGTCAATGAAAGGACGATTGAACCGAGGCTTTTGGACAACCTGGCTGCAGTAAAAGAATTGACAGAGATGCTGAAACTCTCTGCAACTGACCTCCAACCTTTTTGGGGCGACATCAACACCCATGGCCCAAACTCTCTTTTTGCCCAGCTGTTTCCAAAAGGGACACTTCCTGATGAAGAGCGCCAGAGTCTGCTCCTCGGGTCCCGATCTGGACTTGACGATGATCGACTTTCAGCAGTTCTGATGGCTCTGGAGTTATCCGGTGATGACTTCCAAGCAATTATCGGGGTTCTAGGTTTACCCACACCGGTTGACCTTTCTTTACCAAACATATCCGCCCTGTATCGAATCTCAACGCTGTGTAGGCAGCTGAAGATCTCGCCACAGCTTTATTCATCTTTTTTGGATTTATTCCCCGACGGTCAAAATATTTTTGATGCGCCACAGGCCACCTTGAAGATAGTTCGAAGCTACCCGCCCATGCAAGGAGCAGCTCAGTCGTGGACGCTCGATCGGCTTCTTTTCCTGATTAATCGTATTCCCAGCGCGACTGACTCCAGTTGCCAACCTACTCTCACAAAGAATCTCCGTATAGCAGCAGCGGTCCGCGCCAGTCTAGATGATCAAGCCGTGCACGATGGAGAACGAAAACTTTTAGATGGGAATGCCTTGCCCGACCTCCTTGATTCGCTGATAGAGGACCGTGAAGGCAGGAGCACGGTCCTCGACTTTATCGAAAATCCCGGGCTTCATGATTTGAATGGCGCTGAGGCCCTGGAATTTGTGAAACAATTGTCTATCATCATAGGTAGCGACAGGGCCCAAGACCTCTGCCGTACCATAGCTGCAGCAGCACTCCGGACTACGAGGAGGCGGACTTTCCTCAATGCATTTCTGCCTGCGCGATACCGAGAAAAGCAATGCCAGGCCATTTTGAAATCCCTGCAAGCTTCCTTTCCTGGCCTCAGCCTTGCGTTGCTCAAGTTTGCGCTGACCCAACTTATTTGGATTCCGAAGGAGATGCTTCTATTGGCCGATGAGCCTGACAGCTCAGGCACTATCTCTGGGCTCGACGTACTCCTTAGACTGGCGCAACCTCGGGACTTGGAAACTGGCGTCACTCCTCGTCGTACGCCCTTCGAGGGAGGAATCTCGGGGACAAAACCGCCAACCGGAGAATTCTCTGCCTACATTCGCCCTCCAGCAACCGGAAGCTACCTTATACTGTCTGATGCTGTGGATAAACCAGAAAGGTGCACACTGGACGAGGCTGTGCTCGAATTTGATGCGTGGACAACAAACCAGAACCAGGAAGGACCACGCTGGTCTGCTCGAACTAACCCGCTTGTTGGTGATCGGTGGTACAAACTGAGTTACTCGGGGAGCAAAGAAGATTTGAAATGGCAGACTGCAGAGACTGCAGCTACCAAGCCTATGGGGTTTGATCGAACTCTTCTCATCGAAGAGCTTCTGGTCGATCAGACTGGACAGGTAATTGTTGAACTGATGCGGGCCTCCATTGTGGTCGACAGCTTTCGACTACACGCATCTGAAGTTGAGTTTGCGGCTGTTTTCCAGGAGCTGATGGCGAGTCGCGGCGAGCAGAGGCTAGACTTCAACAATCTGAGCTTAACAGACATATGGGATCTTGATACTTGGCTGGTCCTCCGAGAAGATTTTCTGAACAACGGCGCGACTCTACCCCTCGTTGCCCTTTTCGAATGGCTTTGCTCCGGACAAACACCAAAGACACAAGAAAAACAGGCTGAGCTGGGAAGGTTGCTCGCAGACAAGATCTCACAAGCAACCGCGTGGAATGTCGACAGTTGCAGAGACTATTTGGAGGCAAAATATCCTAAACACGAGCCGTCAGAGATTATAGAGCTATTCCAGGAAGTGAGCGTGTTGGATGAGATGCGAGATGCGATGTTATTCATTCAAGAACTCAGTCTTCCTAGCCTCAGTCATAAAGACCTTTTCGCCGCGGCACAGCCGGCCTGGGATGCTCTTGTTGCAGCAGAGTTTGAAAAAGCCGCCGTGCTGCGCTTGGCCATCCAAAAGAACCGTTCCCGCAGAAAGACAACCAACGATCAAAATAAGACTGCGCTCAAAGACGCAAATGACGCGATTCGGACGGGCCAGCGCACGGCGCTCACTCACTGCCTCTTGGGGACTCAGTACGCAAGAGACAACAAACTTAGTGCACCCGATGAGCTCTATGGTCACTTTCTCATTGATGTGCAGATGGGAGCTGAGCTGCAAACTACTCGACTGAAACAGGCAATCACATCAGTTCAGCTCTTCGCACAGCGGTGCAGTCTCGGCCTTGATAGCGTCCGTCCAGAGAAGCCGGAAAATCTAGATCGATCCATGTTGGACTACGTGTTTCGCTATAGATTGTGGGAAGCGGACAGGACTGCATTCTGGTATCCCGAGAATTGGGCCGATCCAACGTTGCGGGATGACAAAACCGAGCAATTCCAGGCAGTCGAATCCAAAATCACGCAGAGCAAGCTCGATGAACAGACAATCAGTGATCTCCTCAAGGAGTACGTCCATGCAATTGACGAGGTCTCTAACCTCCATGTTGAAACATACCACGTTGAATGGAACTTCTGGGACATTGATGAGCATGCACGGGTGGCACGTATATTCGCACGCACTCGAACCTCGACTCCGGCCTTTTACCATCGAAAGGTTACCCGACCGTCTAAAAAGACTAGACAACATGTATGGACTGCGTGGAGCAAGATTGATGCCGATATCCCTTGGTATGACGTGGATGCTGATGGGAAGAGGCTGGCAGCGCCCGGGTCGTATCTAGTGCCAGCAGTAGACAACGACGAGCTTTATCTGTTCTTGCCGGAGATCACCCTGGCACAAACGCCCGCGGACCTGTCTGGAGAGGATCTAAAAATCGATGACTATAGAGAGAAGAAGATATCCGAGGCTCGGCCTGCCCGCCTGTGGGAGATACGCATGAGTTACATAAAGCTAAGAAACGGGAAATGGTCTTCAAGGGCGACGTCTCCTTCAGTCATCATAGTCCCAACCGATGACAGCAAAGCCCCGATCGGAATATCCAACTTCAAATTTTGGACTTCACAGGAAAACTCACTCACGGTGAGCGTGGAGTGGCACAAAGGCGCCGGAGATGGTTCCTATGTGGCCCTTGGAACTTATCTCATCAGGGACCAGCAATTGGTACTGACAGATGACGGTCCTTTGGGGTATTCTAAACCCGTGTTAGGGCCGGATTTTGACGCGGGGACCAAGCAAAGCAGGCTACTTGAGTTCAACCGGTTCCGGGCGAACTACATCGGTACCACCATTGATAAGGACCTTTGGCCTACCTTCCCTGCCGGTGAGGAGGAGACCGTTTATTCCAGACTGTTCGCGGCCCAAACGAACGCCCCGATCAATGCAAGCCTTTACTGGCCATTATCACTACATACGTATTATGCTCAAAATGATTTTGGTCGTCGAATATGGGCTCTGACGGTCGAAGTATCATGGGATGGGGGCGACAAGCAATACGTTAAGAAGATGCTCGATTTCCCAATAACTTACGACAAGGACTCAGAAGTACTGAAATTTTACAACCATGTCTCGCCACAATTGGTTGCAGCTTGCAAGGAAGAGGATGACTTGAAGGGCATTTTCCAATGTCTAAGCGAAGTGAATCATGACCCGATCGGAGCGCCCGGCAATCCGGCCAACAACCCCCATGAGGATGTATTTGGGAAATGGATGGAGTTTGACAAGAAGATCCATTACAATGAGACAGCTACTCCGTTTGCTATCTACAACTGGGAGCTTGGATACCATTTACCATGTCTAATCATGGAGCGCCTAATGGCCAATCAGCAGTTCGAGTTGGCGCTCAAGATAGCCAGATTGGTCTTTGATCCCAGTATTAGCGGAGATGACATTGGTCGCTGCTGGTCGTTCCCGCCATTCCGAGAAGACTGTGTCCGACTAAACCAGCAGCAGTCTGTTAGTGCCTGGCTGGCCAGCGGTCGGAACGTGCATGCCGCCGCAAGGGCCAACCCC
This sequence comes from Aspergillus multicolor, assembly GCF_047715735.1. Classification (NCBI taxonomy): domain Eukaryota; kingdom Fungi; phylum Ascomycota; class Eurotiomycetes; order Eurotiales; family Aspergillaceae; genus Aspergillus; species Aspergillus multicolor. The sequence goes on along the minus strand of NW_027395977.1, from coordinate 389,350 downwards.
GTCGTCTACATGAAACGGTTGGTCATGAAATATATCGAGTTGTTAACCGCAATGGGGGACCAGTACTTCCGCCAAGATACTCTTGAGAGTATTCCACTCGCCACACAAATGTATATCGAGGCATCTCATGTCTTTGGGCCTCAGCCCGTCGAGGTACCACAGCTAGGGAAGCGAGCAACAAAGAGCTTCGAGCAGTTGGGAAAACTAGATAGCATGGGTAACGCGACGATTGATATGGAGCTTGACTTCCCTTTTTATGTGGAACCAGGAAGCCGGGGGAGTGTTGGTACCCCTCAAGAAGGGCGAGCAAGCAGCTATATTAAAACCACCTACTTCTGTGTACCTGGGAACCCGAAGGTTGCTGCGCTCTACAACACCATTCAAGATCGATTATACAAGATCCGAAACGGGATGGACATTGAAGGCAGAAAGCGCACGCTCGCCATCTGGGAACCGCCAATTGACTACGGTGCCCTGCAGCAGGCCAGAGCAGGTGGCGCTGAAGGAATCGCAGGGCTGCTCAGCGATATGGGGAGCCCGATGCCACGATATCGATTCAGCTATGTTATCCGACAGGCACTTGAGATGGTAAAGGAACTCAAACGGTCCGGACAAAAGTTGCTGCTATTTAAGGAGAAGCGGGACGCCGAGGGTCTCTCGAGTCTTCGACTCCAGCACCAAAAGACAGTGCTATCCCTTACCGTACGCACGATGGAACTCCGTAAAGCGGAGTTTGAGAAGGCAGTAGAGGTACAAGAAGATGAGCGATCGGCACTGCGTATGCGTCTCGATCATTTCTTGGCCCTAACTGGCGATGAGAAGAAGGCGCCACAGCCAGGGCAAAGCTGGCAGGACATTCCGCAGGCAGCCCTGGAAAGTGACAGCAACGAGCAGATACCCATGTCCCTCTACGAGAAACTGGAAATCGACCTCGCTGAAAGTTCCAGACAAAGCGCCTATCTCGCATCCATGTCCAAGGCAACAGCCCAATATCTTCTTGGCATCCCCATGATAACAATAAAGACGCAACCGATGGGAATGGGCGAGGACACCGCCATCGGAGGTACGCAGGTTGCCGCACCCTTTCTCGCCGGGGCCGAGGGGCTCGATGGGCTTGCGGCGAGTGCGGCAGCTGATAGCGCCCAGGCAGCCAGGATCGGAGCAGCCACCCGCAACCTGCAAGAGCGCAGGTTGGAGGCGAACACCTGCGGACGAGGACTCGTTCGGGCAGATAAGGAGATCTCACGGCTCCGCGGCGGAATTGCGACCTGTGAGTCCAGCATCCAAACGCAGCAGCTAGAGCTGGACAATGCGACCGCGCAGTACGACTGGCTGCGGGCCAAGTACACCGGCGAGGAGCTTTATGCTCTCTTGGACAACTCCATGGGTACCCTCTTCCACCAAACCTACACAATGGCCATGGAAATGGCCAAAAGCGCACAACGGGCCTTGTCATTTGAACTCGCTCTGCGTTCCGAGACAGATGGCAATACCGGCCTGTCGCTAAACTCGAACGCTCCATCCGGGTCCTACTGGGAGATCGCGCGCGATGGTCAGTTGGCCGGCGAGGCACTTTACCTTGACCTCAAGCGGATGGAGTCATTTTACATGGACGACCAAACCCACGATTTCGAAGTTGTCAAGGATGTTTCTTTGCGGGAGATTAATCCACTCCAGCTCCTAGCGCTCCATGGATTAGGCGAGGTCGACTTCGAGATGCCCGAAGTCCTTTTCGATATGGATTTCCCGGGCCACTACTGTCGGCGTATTGCATCCGTGTCAGTCTCTATTCTAGGTGCCGCGGGGTCTTTCAACGCTGTTAGTTGTACATTAAGCCTGCTGAAGCACAGATATCGCGTCTCCACAGAGGGGAATGACTATGGCAAGCAGAAGGAGAACTTTTTCCGAACGGACCGAATCCCTATCACGTCTGTCGCCATCAGCAATGGGAGTCAGGATACGGGCCTCTTTGAATTCCACGGAAACACAAACGAACGCTATGGCCCCTTTGAGGGTGCAGGTGCCGTTTCGACATGGCGTATCGCGCTACCCAAGGAGCTCCGCCAGTTCGACTACAGGGCCATCACTGATGTCGTGGTTCATCTGAAGTACACCTGCTTCGGTGGCGGGGAAAGCTTAGAATCGAGTGCTACAACAGCGGCGAACGCATGGGTGGGTACGAATCTCACCAATGCCAGCCCGACAGCTCTGAAGAGGGCAGTCGTTATCGACCTGAAGAACGAATACCCCGATGCTTGGGATAAATGGTCGTCGACAGAAGCAGGCCAAGACGCGGTCGAAATTACAATCGCCCGCCCCGCGGAACGGTTCCCTTTCTGGGCGCGCAACCAACTCACCGCGAACGGGGCGGGTGCTATTCCGCCCACTGTTCTTCTCACTGACCCGGTTGCGGAAGAACCGAAGCTCGCTGACGAAGATCCGACTGGTAATGGTACAGTTGGTGATTACTCGACTTTCAGCTTCGAAACCCGCCCCGGGGTCTGGGGTGATTGGAGCGTCTCGATGAAGTTCCAGGAGAAGTGTGAGTATGCCTGGCTTGTGATAAACTACTGAGGCTCGTTGCTACAACTGCCTAGGTGGAAGTACAGTTAGACTGTCTGCCTCGAGGGCGGAAAGTGAATAGTGGAATCTTCGTTTATGGACGTCATATATCACAGAATGACACTTTTTTCGCTACTGCTCCAGGCCCTGACGTTACATGAGGCTCCCTTTTCGCTCTGAAGCAAGCCGAATCGGCAGTGGCTTTTGGTGTTTTAGTCCATCTGATTCCCTCATCCGTTGATGCTGAAAGTTCTTGACAATTCAGGGACTTTTCACTCAGGCTTGCCGTTTATAGCTGCATTTATCGAGTTCATTGTACCCCGGGCCCGACACGAATACGACAGAATACCCGATTTAGGAAGATCTGCGCAAGGCCCGCAGCGTTCCTGGACCCACTCTAGTGACGGTTGAGGTCATAGATTTCTTCTGCCTGCGAAAAGCTCGGTTTTTGATGGGGCTCTCTCTCCTGGAGATTATTCAATTTCGTGTAGGGTGTATCACGGAACAGGTACCCATGTTTCGCTTTGAGATCCGCAATGACGATCTGCGGCGGTTAAGGGTACCTCGTCGTACTCGTACACCGTGTCTGAGGTCTATAAAAGGGATCCCCCATTTGTACTTCAGAGATTCCATTGCCTCGCAAAACCCAGTTGATCATAATGAGGCTGCAGGTCTCGTCCGCGCTGCTCGTAGCAGCTGGAACAGCTGCTCTGGCGGCCCCCTCCAACCGCACCTGCAAACTCACCCCCAATGACGCTTCTTGGCCATCTGTCCTTGAATGGAACGCCCTAAACGCCTCCATTGGTGGCACCCTGTTCCAAACAGCCCCAGTAGCGTCATCATGCTACGCTGGTAACCCCTTCGGTTCGACTACCAACTGCACGGATGTAACAGGCCACTGGTCCTACGCAGCCTATCACGCCTCCTGGCCTGAGAGCGTTGACTACTCGATATTCACGAACCACTCCTGTCTTCCACCCGGTGTGGAAGGGTATACCAAGGAGCGCGGATGCAGTATCGGTGCACACCCCGTGTATGTCGTCAATGCGACCAGCGACGAGCAGATTAGTACCGCCATGCACTGGGCAAACGAGAGGGATATTCGTGTTGTTATTAAGGGTACCGGTCATGATATGAGTGGACGGTTTGTTTTCCTTCCCTACCCTATTGCCCTCAGGGTTTAAGATTCTTTCGAAGACGTTGTTGATGGTATTGTGGGTAGGTCTACCGGCGCATACGCCCTCTCCATCTGGACGCATAACTTCAAGCACTTCGAGCATGATCCTTACTGGGCAGTCCCTGGCACAAACACCACGATCGATGCTGCGATCCTCGGCGCTGGAAACAACTGGGGATCTGCGTATACTGCCGTGCACAAGGTCAACCGGACCGTAATCGGCGGCGAGGATGCGACCGTTGGATTGGGCGGACTTATCCAGAACGGCGGACATGGATTGCTTTCGAGTACGCATGGTCTCGCTTCGGATAGCCTGTACCAGGTTACCATCATAACTCCCGATGGTCGCCGTCTTGTGGCGAACGATGTGCAAAACAAAGACATCTTCTGGGCTGTCCGTGGCGCAGGTGGAGGACAATTCGGTGTCGTCACTGAGTTCGTCCTAGCTACGCATCCCGTGCCTGAGACTGTGGTTACCGGCGGCCTTACATTCTCCCCCGTTGCTGCTGGATACAGCTTCAGTGCAAACGCCTCCCTGTCTGCGCTCGTTGAGACAGCCCGCCTAATCCCCGATATCATGGACGCCGGACTAGCAGGAACGATCATGGCGATGACGGATACAGACCCATCGGACGGTGTAACGGGAATCATCAACCTAACGGGCTTCAACATAACCATCGCAGCGATGAACGCGACGATCACGGAACTCTCATCTCGCCTCCTCGCTGCCTCTGGTGGCCATGGCCTCACCATAACTCTCCAAACACCCTCCTCAAACTCCTACTGGGCCTCAACGAAGCCAGACTTCCTCGCCAGCCAGACTTGCGGCTCAAGCAGCATGATCTCCAGCCGTCTCCTTGGCCGCCGCGAACTTGTCGATATTGCGCCCGCGAAACTCAGACACTACTTAATGCAGATCCTTACACCTGCTACAGAGGGCGCAGGTTCAATGGCCCTCTTCGGTCTGCAAGGCGGACCAGGCACAGCTGCTACACCTGAGATTAGACAAGGAAGTGCTCATCCCGCCTGGCGCAGCGCATACGCACACTTCATGACCTACGGCGCCCCCGTTAACGCCACCGCTGATCCAGAGACTGCTCTCAAGACGGGAGCGGAGTGGTACGAAGAGCACATCGAACCCGTCTGGAGGGAGTGGACAGGTCCTGATGGCGGGAGCTACGCGAATGAGGGCAATGTGTTTAGCTCGACCTTCAAAGAGGACTTTTATGGACCTGTTGAGAACTATGAGAGGCTTGAGAGGATTAAGAGGGAGGTTGATCCGAAGGGCACGTTGTTTGTTTGGGGTGGGGTGGGGAGTGAGAACTGGGAGTATGGGCTAAGGGATGGGTTGCTTTGTCGGGTGTAAGCTTAGTGGAAAGAGTTGCTATTGTACTATCTTGTTAGTTATAGGAGAGCTTAAGGCGGGCCTAGTATTACGTACCTACATAGTGAGGTCTAAGCATGCAAGGTCTCTGTTGTTGGAATCCCGTCCTGTGTAAGACATGGGGATACAGCGTCAACTTCATCATTTAGTTCCAAATCATCGCGCCGCGAGTACCGTCGTAGCTAGCCAGTTCCACCAGACTCGTAGCATTTAGGAGACATCCCGTCAGCCGACTCAGAACTGACCTGGAAGAATCCAACCGGTTTTCCCAAGCAACCTGGCCATGCTCATCCAGCCAAAGAATCTTGATCATTCCAGACTCAATGGCCTCGCGATCCAGCAGGTACAACCCCACCTGAATTCTCAGCTGCGCGAGGCTAAGCTCCCGCCACCGCTCCTCTCCCTGTTGGGCCTGCGCGATCATCTCCTCGTCGTCCTGCCCACTGATATACCGTCCACTACCACCCCCGATGTCCTCACCCCAAACGCCGCTGAAGTCCGAGATCCCGGGCACGCGAACTAACACCTGCCGCCAGTCGTCGCCGAAGTCGTAGCGCGTGCGGTCATCCAGAATCTTGTCTCCCGATACCCCGAATCGAGGGACCTCGGAGTCCGACCTCATCTGTTCGTATCTGGCCGCGAGACTTGGATCGTAGCATGTGCGCAGCCAGACGGTCTGCCAGCCGGTACTGCTAACAAGGCTGATATTGCGCTCGTGCGCGGTCTGGTGTGTGGCTAGCACGCGCTTGATCTCCTCGCTTAGTTCAGGCGGGCCGAAATCGGATTCAGCGCGTTCCTGATACGGCTATTGTTGGGGACTGTCAGGGCTGGCCGGTGGACTAGAATGGTTGCCAATATAGGTAGAAAGGAGAGAAACATACATAGCGCTCGATTAGCGTCAGGCTCTCCCATTGCCAGACGAGCTGCTCCCACTGGTCCCGGCTTTCTCTGGTGGCATTGGCATTGGCATTGTGATCCCACCGTTCCTGCTTGCCAAGTTAGCACTCGGCGAAACAGGAGATTTAGCTACTGTAGAGAGACTGACCGAGACAAAGAGGTCAAATGCGAGGCGGCCATAGTCAGCTTCTTCTTCCAGCGGTACGTCCGACATTGAGAGCAGGACGAGAATTGTACCTAAGGGTGAAGCCGACCTCGGGAGAAGGATGAGACGGAGTCGAAGCTAATTTACATACTGTAGTCTCCCATGAGAAGCTAGGTAACACGCCAGGCACCGATACCTAAGGATTCCTTGGCAAAAAGAACACGGTCAGTACTCGTTTACCTACAGTAGACTCCATGCCTGGCCCACAGGCTTCTACTTAAAACATACCATGCAGTGACTATGCGTGTGCTCTATAAGTACACGTATGCAGACATAGTATATTCCATTTGGGTGCAACTAGATGGGGCCTTCTTTTTATAGGCCTTTTTCACAAATAATGACTTATGCCTCGCATAAACAAGGGTGTAGCATAATGGAATCACTATGGTAGTATACGGATATTCTTTGAGTCAATCAAGTCAAGGAATGGTATTTCTAGTTACTTTAAGAAACATTATCGTCCTTAATTGTTTGTTTACAGGGCTCTGTTCAGCTACAGGCAAAGGGCTAAAGGATAGGTCATTGATGGGATATGTAACCCCGCGCTATCTCGATTCGCCATGGAGCTAGTACTCTTAGTATCTTCTAGCATTATTTTCAACGGGGTTGAAGATGTATACAGATTCAATATTCGTTTACGCGAATAATGTTGAAGGGCAAAGTCGCGCCGATACCCTCCGCAGCCTCGAGTCCGCTACACACACAAGTTTCGAGAAGAGGAATACCCGCAGAAGCATAATCGCCAACAAGCCAGACCCCATCGTCTCCATTCTTCCAATGATTCTGTTTCATCAACTGGTCAGCCACCCCTGCGCTCGTTGCAAGGATAACATGGTCGAATAGCCGCGTCCGGAGTCGGTACGCACATACCCCCGTATAGATCACAAGGACCTGGGATGTTCCGTTGTTGGTGCCAGAGGTCACATAGAACACTTCCTTCGACATCTGGGCATTGATACCAGTACCCTCTGTAAGCGCATCTTGGAGTTTCTGCACGTCGATGGTGAGATGATAGACGGCGAGAGTGCGCCTGCGGATGGCCTGGCCCATTCGAACGACGCGATGGCTGCAGGCCAAGATGGACGCAAAGAGTGGGAGGAGGTACCAGTCCATCAAGACGTGAGAGAAATGGATATGGCGGGTGTACTGGTCCATAGTCTCAGTTCGACTCTCGTTGGTGATGTTTATATCCCGAGCGCGTGGCGGAATTAACAAGAGAGCAAAACTGAACCAGACGTAGCACAAGAGCACGAGTATGACGATCAGCAAGCTGTTTATCAGCAGGCATGCGAGGATTCCTGGCCGGTGGGAATGCGAGCCCGAGAAAAGCGTGGAGTGCTGCTCGCACTGGGGGATGTCAACCGGGGTGTTTTTGACATTGTTGGCGTTGCTAGACCAGGATCTTAAGCTGCAGTAGGGCTGATGGGTTTCGATCTCGAAATTCAGGTGGCGGAGGAGCTCCAGGAGATTTGTACAGTGGCCAGCAGAGAAGGTGTGCGTGGGGATGTCGACAGTGGGTGCATCCTTACTCTTGGTAAGGGTGGCTGGGTGGGATAGAGTAAGACGATCGTTCTATGACGCAGTCAGTACAAATCTGTTCACCAGTTGTTATTGATGATCTTTAGAAGACCTACCGTTTCAATAACAGTCACATCGTAGCCATCGTTTGCAGTGCCCAGGCTGCAACAAGGCCCGCAAGGCCACTGCCGACAATTGCAACAGTGCTCTTGGGGTCTTTGCTCTGAACAGTCACTTTTGGCGGTCTGTAACTTGGGGGAGCAGAAGCCAAAGAAGCCAAACTTGAAGGTAAAGGTCTCCGGGCTATGGTGAGAACGGCGGAGAATTGAGAAGTCATCGGAAACAAGACCTGTTATGGACGGGGAAATTGTCAAGGGTGAGGAAGTACTATTTGCGGTAGGAAAGGGGTTAGCGGAAGGAAAACGGAGAAAGAAAAAGAGTGAGGGAGACAGTGAGGGAGATGCTCGGAGGTTGAAGAAGGGAAGGTCAAATAGATGATGGTGGGAAGTTCGGGAGAAAGATGGGCTTGGGGTGAATGAGAAACTCCTTTGACAACAAAATGTCTGTCCCAACTGTATGGCTTTATTAAAATTTGGAATCTCCCATTTGGACCAGTAGATGTGGTGATACATGCAGGGCTAACTGGATAGAGTGATTCATGCCATTTTTTTTTTCTGTATATAAAGGAACAGCATCATCAAGAACATTCCTGCTGCCAGACATCAATTGAATCACAGAACATTCGCACACTCAGACCTTGGCCTTTCCTGTACGTATAGTCATAGTTTGTATCCCCTGCCATGTTCTGTTTTGCTTGTTTATTGTACATGGTAGATATGGTACTATAGTATGTGACTGGGTCTGCAAACGAAGTAACCCGTATCCTGCTTGGATTGCATGAGAAATGTTTTTACCCGGACGGCACGAACAAAAGTACAGGTATGGTGATTGTTCTCTTGAAGGGCCCTCTCGATATGGCTTTTTGGTACATTGCTTAGCCATGTTCAACCTGTGTATGCCTGCGATTCCCAAGTCCGAACGTGAGCTCGAACCTATAATGGTAGCGCTTTGGTCGTTAATAAGGTTTGAGAAGACCAACTTCCTAGTACAAGCGTCGCTCGCTTCGGCTTTTGATCGAGCTAGCTAGGTGGGTAGCGATGGGCTAATTGCTTCCACAGAGGCGGATTAATCGCAAGGTCCCGACCATTATGACGGGAAGTAGGTTGAGTACCCTACAAACTAATGCGCCTGCTACGCACCACGCCCAAGCAGAAGCCGAGGTGATCGCCTGTCCTATGGTCCGGAAAATGATTATTGATCAACACTATCTTGACGGGATTGTGTACGCGATCTTTGATTTGTCTCCAGCTGTTCGATCAGCAGCGATTGGCGCCGGCACTAGGACTGATCAGGAGCCCGAGAACAAAGAAACCCTTGCTGCCTAGCAGGGTGCCTGATCTTAGTGCTTACCTTGCAGCAGATCGAAATTATCTATCCAAACACCAATGGAGGCTCCTGTTGGGAAGCCCTCACCCATGTCAAAAAGGCGCTCAAGTATAAATACCCTTGCTGCCATGCAATGCTCATCAAACCATCTAGTCTTCTTGCTATCAACCCGAGTTCACGACGCCAACAACAATCCCAAATTCAATCCGCTCATAAGCTCTGTTTGATTCACTACAGACACGAGGACGTCAACATGCCCCTAACTTACGACCCCGAGTTCCTCTCCGCCGTTGGCCCTCTCCTCTCCGCGCGCGCCGCGGCCGCAAAGCCCGCACCTCACGACATCCCGGCCCTGCGCACCATCCTCGCGGCCGCACTTGAAGTCCCTGCGGCCGCAGCACCAGCCCACCCAGACATCGAAGAGACGCACTTCTCCGGCCCCTCGTACGACGGCCACATGGTCGACATCTACCGCGTCGCGCGGAAACCTTTGTCTAACACCGAACCGGCGATCGGACCAGCAATTGTCCACGCCCACGGCGGCGGACTGATTTTCGGCTCTGCGAAGCAGTTAACCCGTTTACACCATCATGCTATCGTCGCGGAGACGGATGTGCCTGTGTACACGGTTGAGTATCGTCTTGCGCCTGAACATGTATTTCCAGCAGGCGTTGAAGACGTCTACGCAGCGCTGAAATGGGTTCAGGAACAGGGGGAGGCCATAGGCGTTGATTGCGCCCGCATCGGCATCCAGGGCGAGAGCGCGGGCGGGAATCTGGCGGCCGCGGTGGCGCTCATGGCGCGCGATCGGGGCCTCAGTCCGCCACTTGCGAAACAGATTCTCGTCTATCCTATGTTGTACGATCGGACTGTGTTGGAGGATGATGAGAAGGATCCGCATGGAAGTATGCGCATTTGGAGCTTTACGAATAATCTTACCGGGTGGAGTGCGTATCTTGGTGGACGGGAGAATGTGGGATTGGCTACGACGAGCAAGTATGCGGTTCCTGCGCGGGAGATAGACTTGAGGGGGTTGCCGTCGACGTATATTGATGTTGGGGGACTTGATATCTTTCGCGATGAGAACGTCAAGTATGCGGTGGGGTTGGCGGCCGCAGATGTTGATGTCGAGTTCCATTTGTACCCTGGTATCCCGCATCTTTGGGATGGTGTTGCGCCCGGCATTGAGGTTTCGAAAAGGGCATTAGCGAACCGCAAGGCTGCTATTTTGAGCTTTTAGATGATTTCTGCCACCTGAACTGGGCTTGATAGAGCGAGGGGGCAAGTGTGATCAAGGATCGTAAATAGAAGGGAATATACAGTTTCGGCTTTTTTCTCATGATAGTATTGAACAGGAATCTAAATCCAAAAGACATATTATTGAGTACGCCGACAAGTTTGCGGATATAGGAAGATGAAAGACATCTTGGGAACTCGGGAATATCATGGCAGTTAGGCCTCGGCAGTTTCATGACAATGTTCGATATGCTTCGGGCCTAGAAAAGGTGGTGATATAAAATGAGGTTTTAACAGTTCCTCTTGTATCTCAAAAGTAAAGCAGAACCTGAATCACATAACAACGCACCTCCACTCCCAATAGTCGTTACAGCACTTATCACAACAGCAGCAGCCTTCGCAGCAGTCTTCACAATAGCAACCGCAGCAGCAATCATTGCAGCAGTCCTCCTCTTCCACTTCCCTCCGTGGATGCCGACTAGCAGGTCTCAAAGTTGGTCTCGGCGAACGCCTGTGCTCATGTCCCCCTTGCTCTTGCCCACCATTCGCCATTCTGTGGCGGTGGTTAGAGTACCGGACTGGGTCAGGCCTTGCTGGGTGGTACATGTGTTGAGAATGCCGTCTGGACGGAGGATGGCGTCGATCTGGGGGATGATGGTGCCTGTGAGTATTGTGGTGGTGCGGGCGCTGGGTAGGCATTTCCTAGAGTGTTGTAATGTAAGTCTAGTAGGCTAGGATGATGATACTCGTTAGATGTCAATCCAAGGTGGACTTTGTTGTCAAGCGCTGGAGACACGATGTCGGCAATCAATGGAAGCTGGAGGACATGCGGGGTAGCCGGGGCGCGGGAATGGGAGGAACCTTGGAACAAACGGTCACTTGCCTTGATACTATCCAGATGTTTTCCACAGGCGTGAGGATCGTAGTGCAATCTGAATGAATGCCCAGGATCTCGGCTTCGTGCCAAGTGTATGGTAGATGGTGTTGTACAGGTATCATCATACTGGAATTCTGGGAAACGAAGGCTACGAACACCCCGGATCGCGAGAGCTGAGTAAGATATGTACGGTGTAGCACAGGATTCCCACTATTGCGAATTCAGGCGGCTGGCTTTAGGAACCTTATGAGAAATATGAGGCTAATCAACTTAATGTGGAGAATGCACAGTTGGGCTTGTGATTGTCTTTATCTCTTTTCCTTCTAGGGGGTTTTAATGGGCTCTTCTATCACTACTGTCATACTACGGTAGATACCAAGCGAAGATTGATACCTCAGGCTAATATGATGTTCGCTATAGTAAGCACCTATTTCAACGCAAAAGGCTCGACGTACACCGGGCTCCCATCAAGTTCCGGTTCCGAGGCAGATGTAGGAGGTGTCTGGATCTGTCTCGTCTCAATCCTAGGGCTGCTACCGTCATCGGGCGAAGATGAAGGCGACTCGATACTCGGCACTGGAGAAGGGATATTGAGATTCAGATACCCCGTTGCATTCCCATAACCTCCTAGGGCTGAGATCTGTTCTGTCTTGTTTCCATCTGAGGGCTGGATATTCGGAATCAGTTCAGCCCCGATGCTAGCCACCGCATCCTCGACCAAATCAAGCACCGAGGTACCGGACAGAATGCGTATAATGGAGATGTCAACGCCCAGCTGTTTGCCGAACCAATTCCGCGTCTCGACGGCAACGAGCGAGTCCATGCCAAGCTCGTTGAGGGGCACATGGACATTGGTGCTTATTTTCGCTGTGTCGAGACGGAGGAGGAGTGCCAGGCGGGAGGAGAAACATTCTAGTTATACCTCAATCAGCAACAGCCCCTGCAACCGGAAACACATCATCCGGTAAGACATACCTTGAATAATCCCTCGCGCCTGTTCTCTACCCGTCGCATCGGCAAGTTGCGCCTTGACAGACAACACAGCCTGCGAGACCGTCTCCCCTCTACCTCCCGCACCATCAAGACTTGTAGCCTCGACAAAATGCCCAAACCGCGGATCAGTCCCCCATACGACGCGATCACGAAGATAATCCGCATCACTTATCTCACCTGCATCATCTAGACAAACCCTCTTCAATCCACTCACGATCTCCGCGCTAAACCCCGAATCCGCCGGACTAGCGCGCACTGCCTCAGCAAAGTGCTCCAGGAGATCCGGCACAGAAAGCGGATATGCACCAGACGCTTCTAGCTCCTTCGGCTGTAGAAGTCGGTGCTCGTTCCCGCCACGCGTGATGTGTCCCGCTCCCAGGATTGGCCCGATATGCATCACCGAACCCGCAAGACCAGCTTTTCGGCGCTGCGCGACTAGGCCCGCCATGTATGCGTTGGCCGCGGCGTAGGCTGCTTGCCCGGCGTTGCCGACGATGTAACTTAGCGATGAGAAGAGGATGAAGAAGTCGAGGGGGTGGTGTTCGTTGAATATCGAGTGCAGGTTCTGCGATCCCGTTACTTTGGGACCTGTTACGGCTTCAATGTCAGATATGGCTGTGTTTGAGAGCGTGCTGTCGTGAAGAACCATTGCGGCGTTGACGACGCCGGCAATTGGTGGAATTGTAGCGTCGGCTTTGACCTCGGCGTGCAGGGCTTGGGCGGCGGATTTGTCTGTGATGTCCATCGCGCAGACCTTGAGCGTTACTGCGCCGGCTGCGTGCATGCTGTCGAGCCATCTTTGCGTGATTTGCGCGCTTGGGTTGCGGCTTGTCAGGATAAGGTATTTTGCGCCGTGGTGGATAAACCATTCTGCGAGGGATTGGCCTAGATCGCCGGTTAGGCCTACAAGGAGGTAAGTCTTGTCGGGTGACAAGGTAAGGCTGTGTGATGCAGGTGCTATGTCGATGGGTACTGTAGCGTCCGCTGTCCAGTCAATAGTTGTGAATGGATCAGTAGCGTCAGATATGAGATGCGGAATCTGGCTGAGAGGGCAGATGAGGTCGTCCACGTACCCAGCAAGATCCTGGAATGTAGGTGCGTGTAATGGCTCTGCCAACAGCTCATGTAGCGACACATTGTGAGGCGAGATTTTGGAGGATGACGGTCTGGTGGAGAACAAAGTATCTGCTGTGTGAACCTTGCAGGACACCGGAAGGACAGACGTCAGGCGCTTATGCAAACCGTCCCTGTTGTTTTCTGCTAGCGACATATCCAGGAATACTGAAACATTTGGTGGCAACTTGGCCCTCATTGTGCTTCTGTGTTCCAAGGAGTGGACAACGATTGAGGGATCGTCCTTATTGACAGCAGTTTGCGACTCATCTGTAACGATGTAGACAGATACTCCACGCCCGCTAGCATGACGGCGTAGAATACCGAGGAATTCGGGCTCAATACCCCGTGCCAAGATTGCCTGTCCGGTCGTCGCATTGGCACAGATGGTGTGAGATAGCAACTCGCAGCCAATCCCGAGCAGTAGTGCATCAGAAGCCGCATCGGCATTGACAGGAACGATATGGTCTAGGGGTATTTGGGCCACTGAAACATTCGATGGTGAGAGCGCAAAGACAGTCGCGCCAGTATCCGTACACCTTCCAATCAAGGGAAACAGATACCGTCCGTCTGCCAGCTCTATGGCCGAAAAAAAAGAGTACAGGGCTCTCACAGGCATGGAATTCGTACCTTTCGACGTCAAGATACCTGGCTCCTTGAAAAGTGCAAGCCCGCCCGACTTCTCCTTGTAGCGAACAGAGACTCTCGCATTAGCAGGACTGATATGCTCCTGAATCCGCCGCTGCTTTGAGTTATACCGAGCATTCCCCACCTCGTGCTCACACATGCGTGGAATCAAAAGGTGCCCATCCTTTGTTAACCGATACTCCGGCTCTGTCGTCCACAATATATCGCGCAGCGCACCCTCCTCTTCCCACATCTGAGTACCACGCAACCGCAAGAGCATCTCCGCAAGTCTCCGGGCATCAACGATCGCGTCGTCTTCAACATCAAGAATCTGCAACCGGAGATCCTTTCGCTCATTCCGCACAGAGCGGGCCATCCCGATGGTCATGTTGCTGTAGGCGGCAGATCCACGCGTTACCCAGAGGACATTGTGGTCGTCGTTCCAGAGGGCCTTGAGAGCTTCTAGCTTGGAGGTGATCATATCCTTGAAGATTGGGCTTTCCAGCTCCGTCAAAACGAGGATCGTTCGAGGTATATATGCCATCCTATTGACGGCCTCCAAGGTTTCGACAAACTTGATCGCGCGGAAGAACTGGCTAAGCATGAACTGGACTTCCGTGGAAATCTTAGCTGTTTCGAGCGTTGCACCTCCGACGATAAGCAGGTCACCTAGGAGTTTTGCTGCTTGAGCATTGACCCTAGCAAACAAGGGTTGGCGGAGAATGGAGATGCGCCGGTCGACTGCCTGTGTCAGGAAGACGGAAAATGGGCACACGAGTTCTTCGCTCTTTCCGGGTTGAGAAGCAATGCAATCGACTCCGGAGTAGCCTGCCTTCTGCAGTAAGGAGTGCCACTGGGCCGGTGATGTTGGCGGTACGAACTTTGCCAGACCACCCATCAGGAACCCAGTCCGCATTGATATTTGGCTAGTGGGTTCAATGAATATCAAGTGTCCGCCTGGTTTGACAAGAGAATAGATATGGCGTAAGGCTTCTGACCTATCTGATGTGGTATGCGTGAGGTTCGTGGCGATGACGAGGTCGTATGCGTGCATAGTATAGCCCTGGGTTGCTGGGTCGGTGTTGAGGGTAATTGGTTTGGCGAGGACATTATTATTAGACGTTAATGCGCTGAGCTCTTGCTGGGCAGTAGTCGAAATGCCTGTAGTGACTGCAGTATATGTGTATGTGTAGGACTTGAAGGTTGAGCCGAGTTCTTTGAGGATGGTGCTGGTCGTGCCTGCAGTGCCACCTGTTCACATATATTAGTAGATGGCCACCTATCGACAGAGGTCCATTGAGTTGCAAGACTGACCAAGGCCCATCATATCCATATTCGGATACCGATGCGCTATCTGCTTCACAAACCCAGCAGCCCAGGTACAGGCCTTCCTCCATCCAAGTCCGTCAGCATACCAGCCATTCAACAAGTCTTCCCTGCGCTTCGGGTCCAGGGCGGCCACATCGCCTCGGACGAAAGCGGGATAAGCTTCGCCAACAGTCTTGATAAGCCTCAAGTCGACGTCTCCGGGGTACTTCTGAAAGAGACAGAGTATGTCATCTTCAGTGTCGTCTTCCCACTCGGGCTTACCCTTCACTAGCTCCCAGCCCTCAGCAGCCACGCGCGAGACCAACTCACCAGCCCAGTCTATGAGATGCTGATGATGCAAAGCAGCACTATGCTTTTCAAGGCCTGACTCTTTTAACTGAGTCCACAGCCGCTTGGTATAGAAGTGCACTGCTCGCTCGCACGCATACACACGGTCAACTTCTTCCGCTGTCCACGGTGTCTCGGGCATGGCTCCTTTCGACCCTGAATCTGGTTCCGCGGGCGCCCAAATCTCTTCGGAGAAGATGTTGCGGTCGTCTGCGCTGGTGGCTTTGGTCAAAGGTATTGTCTTCACAGCCTCAATCTGAATGATGCCGTCGCCGGCGGTGGTATACAAGGTCACGTCTCCTCCATCCTCTGCGCCCGAGCCGTTAAGATCACTTGCGTCAAACACCAAGTCCTCCTCATGGGGATTCCTACGTCCACAATGATACGGGTTAATCCGAATCGCACCAATACTCGTCGGCACATGCAACCCCCTCAGGCCCCCATCGCCTGGATACGTCATCGCCGCCGGCAGGGCCTGAAATGCAGCATCCAGCAGTGCAGGGTGGACAAGCGTATCATGCAGCGGAGGAGGTGGGCTAATGGCACCAGACGAATAGCCCATTTTCCGACACAGGCTCGTGATGCGCTGGAAGGTGCCGCTGTACCCTAATCCTAGGTCTGAGAGGGTGCTGTAGTATTCGTCCACGTTGAGCGCGAGCATGTTTGGGAGGCCTTCGGCGTTATTTGTCGAGCGGCTTGGGAGGCTGCTGGTGCTCGGCGATCCCAGGCGCACCGCGACGGTCCCGCTGCAGACTAGATTGAGACTGTTGGACTCCTTGGTAGCGGGCGAGTGCACGGTCCAGCGCGCAGTCAGGGCTTCCTCGGTGGCTCCTTCTCGTCTGCGTGTGCGTGTGCGTACCCGTTGAATATCCGTCAAGGTCAGGATCACCTCGATACTCGCACTTTCATACTCGAACGCAATAGCTCGATGGATAACCAAGTCAAGTATTTCGATCAGCTTTACCTCCACCCCCACCTCGTCCTGTTTTGCCTTGAGCACTGCGGCCTCACAGGCCATAGTCGCATACCCCGCAGCCGGAAACACCATTCTCCCCTGTATGCGATGATCGCCTAGCCAGGATATCTCCTTGGGGACGAGGAAATTCCGCCATTTCAACTCTGTATCCGTGGCATCGCTGTACGGAACGCCGAGCAGACTATGCACGGGTCCAGACCTCATTCGCCGGGCGCGCTCCCAGCGAGAGGCATACCAATAAGCTCTTGAGTGATCCCAGGGGTATGTGGGCAGGTCCCGAACAAAGGACGTTGGTGTGGCGTTGGGAAAGAACGTCCGGTCGTAGTTGCCGAAGTTGACGGTGTTTGTGTCTTGTGCGCAGTGTGTCCAGATTGCCCCGAGACCTTCGGCAAATGTGGCGATGTCGTCTTTTTTTCGTGCAAGGACGCCGGTGTATGGGATGCGAGTTTCGCTTTTGGTTGTGTCTTGGATTATCTGCTGAACGGCGGACTGGAGGGCGGGGTGTGGACCGATTTCGAGGGACAAATCGAAGGGGCCAATCTCTGGCGCTGTGAGTGCTATTTCGATCGCATTAGCAAAGAGGACTGGGCTAGTCATATTGGTAACCCAGTACTCGCTGGCCAGCTTGTCGGTATCGGTTGCTGTCATGCCGTTGCCTGGATGGACACTCGAAAGCCACACCGGTGCGCCTTTATCAGGGATCAACGATTGAATGTCGCACGAGTGTAATGCCTCAAGGTAGGGCGTAGCGCAGGACAGCATATGATGTGAGTGGTACGCCGTATCAACCCTCAAGAGCCTCGCGAAGATCTTGTTGTTATCAAGCCTCATCTTCACCTCCTTGATAGCATCGACATTACCGGAGATAACAACATCGGTAGATGAGTTACACGCCGCGACATCAATCCGTCCCCGAAACTGCAGGGAATCACATATATCCTGTGCTTCAGCTGTCGATAGTCCACTGGCGAGCATTGCGCCTTTCAGCCTATTCTTTCCACCTGCGTGCTTTGCACACAAGCCACGATAGTACGCTATCCGAATGGCATCGGCGGCCGTGGTGAAGCCAGCCGCGTACGCAGCAGCAATTTCGCCAGACGAGTGGC
Organism: Aspergillus multicolor; assembly: GCF_047715735.1. NCBI lineage: Eukaryota > Fungi > Ascomycota > Eurotiomycetes > Eurotiales > Aspergillaceae > Aspergillus > Aspergillus multicolor. The sequence continues at coordinate 371,577 of NW_027395977.1, read as the reverse complement.
CAACAACAGCACGGAACTTGACGCCAGCATTACGCAGCATATCCACGAGCAGGATTTGAGTCGCTGTGCAGAGAGGCTGCGAGATAGCTGCCTCAGTAACGCGACTGGTTTGGGGGGGCTTCATGAGCTCGTCCTCGATTCTCCAATTAGGGCGGTCTTCCGCGCGTGGGAGGGTTGCGAGTGATTGATCAAGCGAGCGCAAGATCTCGCGAGCTTGAGGGGAAGAATGGAGGATTGACTGTCCCATGCCTGCCCATTGGGCACCCTGGCCTGTGAAGATGCCTAGGATCCTTGGGCCTCCAGCATGTTTTGCAGATGGTCTGCTTCCAACCAGGGCTTTTGGCGTGCGTGCAAGAATTATCTGCATCTTTTCCAGGAGGTCATGCCTGTCAGTGGCTGTGATTGATGTTCGGAAGCCGTGGAGAGATTTGTTGTACTGTAAGGTGGACGCAATGCTGCGCAAATCTGCTTCTGGACATGTGGACTGGAGATACCCTGCCAAGTTTTGCAGCATCCGGACAAGGCTCCGCTCGGACTGCGCGGAGAAGACGAAAGGCGTCGTTAACGTGGGTATCTTTTGATCAGCATGCATGGCCGGAGGGACTTTTGTGGTCCTTGTGTCGTTATAGCTCTCCAGGATAACGTGCCCATTACTTCCACCAAACCCTATGCTGGTTTAGCCCTGATCTCCCACCAGCTTAGGGCTGCAGAAGACTCACCAAAGCAATTAACACTCGCCCGTCTCGGTACCCCCTCAGGAAGAACAGGCCACGGCTTCGACTCCGTCGGTACACGCAGGTACTTCGCATACGGCTCAACTGCCGGACTCAACCTCTCAAAGAGCAGATTCGGCGGAATAACCCCATGCTTGACAGCCAGCGCGGCCTTCAATATCCCCGCTATCCCCGCCGTCGCCTCCGTGTGGCCGATGAGCGTCTTGATCGAGCCGATTGCGATGACATCTTCTTCGCCCAACCGCCCCCGCTGTTCCTCCCCAAAGAAGGCAGCATGCACGGCCTCCGCCTCCCTTGGATCCCCCACCATCGTCCCCGTCCCATGGGCCTCAAAATACTGCGGTCGATCTCCGCGCCGAGATATATTCAGTCCAGCGCGCGCGTATGTTCGCCGGATTAAAATCGCCTGCGCCTCGCTGCTTGGCACCGTGATCCGCCGCGTATGCCCGTCGTGGTTCGCGCCTGTCTCACGGATGATACAGTCGATGGGATCCCCGTCTGCAATAGCCGCACTGAGCGGTTTAAGAATCAGAGAAGCGACGCCTTCGCCACGGCTATACCCGTTTGCGTTGGCGTCCCACATGCGTCCGCGCCCGTCGGGGGATATCATGCCTAGGCTGCTGCAGACTATGTAGTTATCTAGCACACAACAAAACAAGAATTAGCGCGACACTATAAAGCTGGAAAAAGGGAGTAATGGGGTGGGAGACATACGCGGACTAATATTCAAGCACGCCCCGGCAGCAACAGCAACGCTCGCCTCTCCACTGCGCAGACTCTGCACGGCTAGATGCACAGCCATCATACTAGAACTACACGCCGTATCAAGGCATATGCTCGGACCCTGCCAGTCGAAGAACCAGCTTATGCGGTTCGCGTGGATACTCCGCGATACGCCCGTTCCCGCGTAAGCAGGGATAGTATCCACGTCATCTTGTATGAGATCGCCGTAGTCTGTGCTCATGAGGCCGACATAGACCGCTGTATCTGAGCCCCTAAGACTCTCCATCGTAAGACCTGCATTTTCGAGACCTTCGTACACGGTCTCGAGAAGCAATCGTTGCTGCGGATCCATGGCTTCTGCGTCGGCGGGCTTAATGCCGAAGAAGGGGGCGTCGAAGGCGGCGATGTTTGTATCGGGTGACAGGAAGTGCGAGTATTTTGTTTTGATACTGCCGTGGTGTGGGCCATATTTGGGATCGTAGTGGTATCCGCGCCAGTTGAAGCGGTTGGCAGGGATTTCGGAGAGCGTGTCGACGGGCTCTCTTAGTAGAGACCAAAGGGAGGAGGGGGTGTTGGCGTTTCCTGGGAACCGGCAGCCGGAGCCGATTATGGCGATGGGTTCGTTGGGATAGCAGGGCATCGTGGTTGGTTTTGGTATGATCAAGGTAGCTTAGGTACAAGAGGTGGTATCACACTTGACACCTGCATTTATGACAACAGGCGGACGATGGGGGCATGAGCGCCATATATTCTAACCGTCAGCTCTCAGCTCTATTCTACACACGCTACGTGCTCGTGGCTTGCCTCAAGCTGGATGGGCAGCCTGACCTGCCAATGCGGGGGCCGTAAGCCTCCCTGCAGCCCCAATCCCAGTCCCATCTCGAGCATTCTCTAAACTAGGGCTAGATAGACTCCGCGCCATGCCGCGTCCGAGTGAGATGAGGACAAAATATTCGCTGTCGCAGTGCTCAGCACTGGCCATGGTGTTATTAAGCGACATATCGCATGCAGTGCTCATCACCCGAGACACGATGCAGCTCTTTTGTCAGCCGTGGCCAAGGAACTCTATATTTAATAGACTGCTAGGTAGTAGGGTTGACGACCCGTGCAAGTGGTTAACTGTTGATGTCATGTCGCACAGAATCCCTTTGTTCGCTTTCTGCAGAGTTCGATTTGCCCTTTACAGGCGGGACAGTGCCGAGTCCGGGGGTGTTGCTAGGGGCCTTTGTTCGCCCCATAGCCTGAACGCGGCTGTTGCTCATTATCTGATCTGTGCTTATTGCATACTGCTTTGGCAGGTGTCTTTGTTGTACGAGGCCAAGATAGGGCCGAGGTGATGTTTTGCAGTGGCCCCCAAGATCATGCGCAACCAGTCTTGGAATTTACTCTTCTAATCGCAGTATGGTGATTCGAGCGCAGGTAAGTACAGAAGGTCAGGTTCCATGTTGTCTCATCACACCCGAAGAGACGTCAGCCCGCGCCTTCAGCAACAAAAGTCTCATAAGTCTAGACGTGGCCGTTCCTCGGATTGGCTGCTTAGCAACTCATATTACGGCTACTGCACCTCCGAGCCTCCGGCACATGCCTAGACGCGGAGGATAGACCCTAATCGAGAAGATGTCCGATGAGAGCCTAGATAAGCTGCGTTGGTGGGGGCCGATTTCAGCTCCTGATTGAGACGAGGGAACGAATAACAGCTTCTAATCGTGAGTTCTGTTGGTGGATCCCGTAGCTAAGCCTGATGCCCATCGTATGTACACGAACTCTCGTTCATTTGGCCTCCACTTTTTGGAGGGACGTGCAGTGTTGCATCAGAGGGCCGTGCTATGCATAATTGCTGATGGCCAATGAGAGATGGCTCACTGGTGCCAGGTCTCAGCGGGAGCACCCATCGCAGGGCTGGACTCCCTGCTAGCAGCTGTGCGCTTACGCAAGTGTGAGACAATCTCCACCAATAGTATTGGCGCAACACCGTTGGTATAGTAGTCATGTAGGACTCGGAGTAAATCATGAACCTTATTGTGGAGGTTTCGCACCGGGGCTGGGCAATAATGGGCTGTTCGCTCGCAGTGCATATGGCACGTAAGAAACTGCCTAAAGATGTCTCCCGTTGGTGGAATCTATTTCAAATGCCTGGCCAGGATGGCAGTGCTAATGTGCTGTGACTTGCAGTAGCGCAAGTAAATATAGTCCGGCGCTTATGGTAGGCCAGACATGCCGAGGGTTGGGTAGATATGGTGGGTAGGTTTGAGTCGAAATGCCGAGGGCGCTGCGGACGAAACGGAGATTCTTCCAAGTTTAGGCGCCCAAGGCACCCGCCCGCGTGAACGTTGTTGATTCAGGGAAACGCTTACTTGATTGGATGGATAGTTCGCGACTCAGCCTCTTACGCCGCAAGCATTGCATATGTGGGCGCCTGAGCGCGGCCCCTACCTATCTGCATTTACGTCCAGCCGCTGCTGCGTCCGGGGCCAATACCGGTGTCAAACAGCGATTTATCACGCCAAGCGGCCCGGGGAGGGCCTGAGGTTAAGGTGCCTGGTGCGGTGGGACGTTGATGAGGTAGGGTAGAGTAGATTAGCTCTGGATGAACTTGCTGTCCACCAATCATCTTCAGAGGGTCAGACATTTCAAAGCGGTGATCTAGGTTCGGAAATCGCTCGAAAAAGAAGCATGCAATAATCACTGGCTTACTCCCACCAAGCAGCGTGTAACCCCGTGCCTGATACCTACCTCCAATATCTGGCACGTGCTTTTTCTTCTGTCTTCTAGTCCACTGACTGAAGGTGTGACAGAAATCTTACTAATTCCGAAATCTGGCCCCTTACACAGCAAAAAGCAAAACGCATTGTCACCTTCCGTCCGTTGTGGCGTTGTAGTAGACACGGGTTCTAAGGTTAGGGTTAGGGCATCCGCCTGCATTTTCACCAGTTATTGTCACACCCTTTCAATGAACAACATTGCGGCTAACATGTTGGCTGGAATTAAGCCATGTTTCGAGTCTTATAGGGCCAGATACATTGGTTCAAGGCCGGCCCTGTGTGTTAGCGTGATCAATTATGTGGAGTGGTTCGGCGCCAGCAGAGGGGGTTTGACATGCATCTATCGGACTCCTTGACAAGCTGATTACTTTGGAGATAAGGAAGTATCAATATAGGGAGAAATTCCTATAATGCGATAGTTTCAAATAGAATACAGTTACCTCAATCCAACCTTGGAAAGCCACTGAACAGTGAGCTTTGCGTCACTTTGACATCAGCCCTAACCTTAGTCACCCATCCCATTCCCCTTTCCATTCTCACTGAAGCCACCGATCAGTGAGATACCCCGTCGCAAACGCATAAACCGCCTTGTGCACGATATCAATCACCTGCTCGTTCACCGGCCACGTCCTACATTGAGGTCAGAATCAGCCACCTATCCACAGTCCTTCCCACTCTACACCCACCGCCAAAGCCAGAGGGAACAACTCACCAAGGCAAAGCCCCAACCCCCATCCAATTCTCCAGCGTCTGATCGATAAGCAGCCTAACCGAAATAAACATAAAATCCGCAAACGGCCCTCGTACACCATTAGCACTCATAAACGCCCGGATAATAGCCGCCACCGCGCCCTGTCCGTAGTGCATGGCCATATTCCACTGAAACATGCCGTCTTTCTCGGGGTTTGAGACGGAGAGAAGGCGGGCGAGCGTGTAGCCCGGCACGTAGGAGCTCGGGCGGCCGGTGAAGAATTGCTCGATTTTTTCGCCGGCGGTCATGCTGTTCTATCTTGTTAGTGGGAGGGAGTAACACTAGGAAATAGATGGATGGGGCGTACGCTGCAACGCCGAGGAGGCCCGCGCCGACGCCGTAGAGGACGCAGCTGCCGACGAAGAAGGGGCGGGATGGTTGCGAGGGGATAGTAGTGCGGCGGGACATGGTGGGTTTGTTCTACTCGTGGTATGCAGATAGTTATCGTAAAGATCTTAGAGCTCAAGTCATAGAATATTACCAGAAGGCAGTAGGGGTAAAAGGCGGGGTATAGCATGGCGTATGCATGACGCAGATCGAGATTAAATGAACCATGGAACGGATATGCCATGCGGGAAGCTGCTTAAGGTTACCGGCATTGTCCCGTGCTCCGAAGTATACTCATGTAGCACAAGTATCAAATCAAATTCATTCCAAGCTAGACAGGCATACCTATAAATAAGACGTTTCAATTTACCCTGATAATCCTCCAAGCAACGCCATTACTCAGATCAAAAGTCATCAAAAGTCAAGAACAGAAACCATCCAAGAAACCTAGCCACCTAAGCACGAACCTGATCTTTCCAACCCTCGTACAGATCCGCATTCGCCCCCTTAACAAGATCCGCACACTTCTCACCAACCATATAAACCGAGTTCTGAATTCGACAGTCCGGAATAACAGGCATGACACTCGCATCTGCAACCCTCAACCCCTTAATTCCATGGACCTTAAGGTCAGGTCCAACAACGCCCTGCCCAATATCTTTGCCCAGACGGGCAGTGCCACACGGATGGAACGCCGTCTGGCACCGATCCAGCACAGCGCGCTTCATCTCGGCATCGTTGTCAAGCGGCATTTCCCACGGGTACTCGGCGACAACGAGATCCTTAAAGCCGTCGACCTTTGTGAGCAGGTCGTATGAGAACCGGATTCCCTCGCGCATGGCGATGATGTCCAGGTCATCCGCAAAAAAGTTCAGGTTGATGGCTGGCTGCGTGAGCGGGTTGTTGTCGATAAGCGTGACCTCACCGGGCTTGGAGATCGGACGGACGAGGTCCACGACGACGGTGAGGTGATTGCCCTTCTTGGGAACGGGGTAGTGCCACTGGAACGCCGTGCCGAACATACACACGAAATCGAGTTCGAAGTGTGGCTGGCCATAGGGGCTGAAGGGGTCCTTACCGCCGAACTCCTCCTTGGCCTTGCGGTATTGTTCATCCTTTTCCAGGTAGGAGTCGACGCGCGGGAAGCCGACGAGCTCGAGGAGGCCGGAGGAGACGGGGCCCGTGTGCGACTTTTCATATGTAGACACGGCGCGTTTGTTCTCTTCCGTCCCCTTGCGAAGGAGGTAATCGTCCATGCCGTAGCCTTCTTTCACCTGCAGGACGAAGGGGACGCCCGGGTGGTCGATGAGGTTCTGTCCGACGTGCGGGGAGTCGACGAGGGTGTCGATGCCGTGGGTTGCCAGGTGCTCGGCTGGTCCGATACCGCTGAGCATGAGGAGTTTCGGGGTCTCAAAGACACCCTGCGAGAGGATTACCTCGCGGTTGGCAAAGAAGGACGTCTCAGTCCCATCGGGCTGAATCACCGTCACGCCCTTGCATTCCTTCTCAACGGGGTCGATAATCAGCTTCTTCGACTGCGCGCCCGCCAGGATCGTGATATTCGGCTTATCCTTCACGAACAGCCAGCTTCCAGACCGCTGCCCATGGTAAATAGAATCAACGCAGTGCGTGAGTCCCAGCATCTCCCCATCATACACATTCTCCTCCACCTTCTCGCCCATATTCTTCCACGCCTCCGTAATCGCATCCCGGAACGGCTGCATTCCGTCCAGCAGTTCAGCATGGCTAATATGGATCGGCCCCTCGCCAGGCCCAATCTTCTTCAGCTCCTCCGGGTAAATCCCATGGTCATCATGGTACGTCGCGCTCTTGCGCAGGTAGGGCAGCAGTTTCTCCCATGTCCACTCCTCACCACCATACTCCCCCCACATGTCGAGGGTCGGCTTGCACCCCGGCAGCCAGGTGAAGTAGTTGAGCGAGGAGCTGCCGCCCAGCACCTTGCCGCGGGTGTTGGGCTTCTCGATGCGCTCGTAGTCGTCGCGGCGGACGAGAGTCGTCTTGTACGCCCAGTCGTGGGCGCTGCCGCGGAGGTCCATGGCGCTGCTTGGGGTCGTGATCTCGGGAATACCGTAGGGGTTTGAGGCGCCCGCTTCGATGATTAGGATGCGAGCGGAGGGGTTGGAGGCCAGGCGGCCGGCGACGGTGTTGCCTGCTGTGCCGCCGCCAACGATGACGAAGTCGTAGCTGTTATCATTGGTGGGAGCCATGGTGCTGGGCTCTTGGTTGTGATTGTTGGACTGGTTTGAGCTTTCTGATGAAGGGTAGGAGGATGCGATTGCGATGTTCTGATAGACAGTGGGTTCGTTTCGATGGGCGGCGGCGCGCCTTTTATCCACTGCCCATCCCTGCCATCCTGGCGATCATCATAGGGCCGGCGCTGCATGGGGGTGAGGGGTGAATTGGAGAATGGGATCCAGCTCCAGTGCAGACTCCAGTCGGGCTTGGAATCGTAGTGATCAGCTCTATAGGACCCCGCACGAGGTGTCGTCGTCGGGTGCCGGTGTCAATGTTGATACCACTATCAATTTCTACCAATCTTGTCTATCGTGAACGTCCAATCGGAATGTACAAACAAAGCCGGTCTCGATATGCTCGCCCAAGAAAGGTTGACGCCTACTGGTCCAAGACGCCGCAACAGCTGAAAAGGAACAAATGTGGCGTTAGCCGAGCCATTCCCGAACGATCTCCGGCTTACATCGCTATGATCGCAGCATGCACGGTCCTTCCTTTTGCCTTCTTTTCTTTGTTCTTGCGAGTCGTGGCCCCGCTCTGGACTTCAAATTTGCAGGAAGGGAAGACGTCACCCTCACATGCAGTCTTTGCCCGGTTGTTTGCTGTCGTTGCCCTGTTCTCGCCGACCTCGCCGAGTGACGCCGAGTGGCCCACAGCGGGCTGTCTGCTCCACAAACGGTGCGCTACTGGGCTGTCAGAAGCTTGTCATACCGGACTCTGCAGAAAGCGTGTCACGTCAGAGTGAAGGCCAGATCCGGGCGTGCCGGGCTTCGTCGATCGGCGGTTGGATCAACTGAGTTGCAGATAAGGAGAGGTCGAGTCCGAGGGATCCGAGTTTATTCCATCGAATGAATCGCCTCTGTAAGCTCTACGGGCATGTCTAGGCTCTCTTCGCCTGTTTTATTATTCGTCGCAATATTGATTATTCTATCTAGGTCTGGCCACGGTCGGCAAAGGTACAAAGTGCTGAGCTGTACGATTCATCTCTACCTAGGTACGATACTGGCCATGCATGAGGCGCAGTCTACCCCTCACGACTAGCTGTACCTGGTAAGTTGTGGCTTCAGCTGAAGGCATCATCGATGTTCCTCTGTGGCGTATACTCCGCAGTGGAGATACCAACATGCAGGGCACTGGTATCCTTACTAAATGCTATCAATTGCAGATTACAAGTACATACCCCTCACCAATACCGTAAAGGGTCATTTGTGGCTTGTCAATAATATGGATACTTGCTTTACTTCACCTACCAGGCACCATGCTTAGGTACCTAGGCTACACTACTCGTGCAGGTTCATACGAGTAATGCGTCTAGACCCTCCGACCCTTCCCCTCATGAGTACCTATAACAATAGAACGTAAGGTACATCTACCTCAACCGACGTCATTTCTCCAATGTTGATGCTTATTTTTTAGTAAAAATCGCTCGGTCGGCCCGAGTGGTCCCCTCAGGTCGGTCCATGCTTAGCTATCGATTCCCCATTATACCTAGGTATTGCGTCCAGAATTCGAGGATCATGTATCTCGCTCTTTCAATACATTAGACATTATCGGCAACCTCCTCATGCCCAGTGACCGGCTTCAGAACCTCGTTCCCATCGTCAATGGGTGTTCCGTGTAGCTCGGCCTCGATGCGCTTGATGCGCGTCTTTTCCTCGTGCGCAGCTGTATCGCCGAAGATGAGGTCCATGTCTTCAAGCGTCTATTCGCAAATATAGTTGTCAGTGTCGTTTGAATGTTTCACATATCAAGAACTGCTGAGCAACGCACCTTTCCGCGAGTCTCTGGGATAAAGAAGAACGTGAAAGCGAGCGCTAACAGGCAAAATGCCGCAAAGAAGATGTATGTTCCCCAGGAGATTGTCTCGAGCATGTCTGGTGTGACGAGTCCGATAATGCTGCTAGAATTAGAACACAGTGTTAGAGTAAAGGGTGAAAGCACGTACAAGTTACACATCCAAGTCGCCGACGTCGTAATGGAGATGGCCTTGGACCGGATCGAGAGATTGAATATCTCGGACGGTAGAACCCAGCCGATGGGTGCTATTACAGCATCAGCTCCCGATGACCCTAATCAAGCAGAACACAACCGAGCTCACCAAAGGAATAGCTAAAGTTCACATCGTAGATGTAGATGAACGCGATCCCTGCCCATCCCGCGGCCTTATGGTCTACAAGGCTCGTGCCATATGCCCCAACGATAGCGCCGACGATGACCAACGAGATACAAGTACCGGTTGCACCCGCCATAAGCAAGACGCGACGGCCGACTTTGTCTATGAAGAAAAGGGCGGGTAGGGTGCTGAAACAGTTGACGATGCCGTAGACGCCGGTTGCGAGAAGGGATGAAGTGTTCCCGTCGAGACCCAGCTGGGCAAAGATAGTTGGGGCGTAGTAGATTATGGCTGTTGCCATTCAGTTAGATCTTGAGCTTGTAGCGAGATGAAGGATATAGGGTACTGCGCACCATTGCACCCCATGAACTGCTGGAAGAACATGACGCAGCATCCAATCGCCAGACGCCTGAAGCGAGCCCATGTAGTCAGGAAGGACATATACTTTTTGATACCATATTAGCTTGGGCCGTGTCTAGACTTGGTGTAGGACATACCTGAGCAGCGTGCAGTCTGATGCCGGAGAAATTGGGGAAGTTCTCTCTCACAAAGCTGTTCTCCAGCATGATAGACGCCCGGATCTCGAGGTATTCATTCCGCAATTCAAGGCTATCGCCCGCCTGTCGACGTAGCCTAGACAATGCAGAGAGTGCCTCGTCATCGCGCTCCTTCATCAACAGCCATCGAGGTGAGTCCGGAAAGAAGAGCATGCCGATACCAAGGATCACTGCCGGGGCAATTTGAATGGCGAGAGGAAGTCTCCAAGACGCCTCAGACTGACCTGTGCAACCGCCTTCCGGGACATCGGTGTAAGGGTCAAAGGAATCGCCCGCATAGGGCACGTTTGGGGCGCAGCGGGTCCCGCCAATGTAGTTTGTGCCGTAGTCAATCCAGTAACTGACGAGGATGCCGATCGTGACGGATACTGTGGGCGTCAATCCAGGCACTCTGAGAGGCACGGTATAGAGAGTAAGACAGACGCTGCTGCACAACCACAAGCCCCCCACGAATCTCCGGTATAGACACCTCGGAGATATACAACGGCACGACCATCGTGAGCATTCCGACCGCCAATCCAGCAACTGCTCTACCGGCGAAGATCATGGGGATGTTCACTGCCGCGCATTGGATGGCTGAACCGATCACGAAGATGACGACGGCAACGTTGATGGACATCTTCCGTCCGAATCGGTCGGCGATGGGGCCGTTGATGAGCGATCCGAACCATGCAGCTATGCACTCGTTAATCGGTGCTGAAAAAAGGAGGTATTATGGTACTGACCCAGCAAAAGCGTCGACACAAACCACCCCTTGAACCCACTGTCGCTGAAAATATGCGGGAACCGGGCTGCGAAGGACTCCATGGTGATGACGCCGCTTATTACACCTTGGTCATATCCGAATAGCAGCCCACCGAGGGTCGAGAACTACATATTGTTAGTAGGCGAGAAGATTCACTTTCCTGAAGCTAGACATACCGAAGCCACGCCACATAGGTAAGGATTCTGTAGAACAAGGCTGAAACCGTCCTTCGGCGGGCTATTCGAGACAGAAGCCATGGCGTCGAACTTCGATCCTTCCCGATGCTTGGTCTTCTTGGGTAAACCATGGCAAACCCACGGGGCTTACGGGGCTTTATATGCCAGGCCCAAGTCACGTCGATCGTGAGTGTGACCCGCGGAGTGCTATGGCCCGGCCAATGACGAGAGCAGAGAGGGTGAAGATCGGCCAGGTTGGGGTCGCACAGCGCGGGGAAGGCGCCAGCAGTCGGAGCTCGTCCGACCGTGGGCCGATACCTGCCAGTTATCGGGGAAGGTGCAACGATTTCGCGGTCGGCCGTGCCTTCCTTGCGGTGATGGGCCCGACTGACCCATAATACCTCCAATCTGCCCAGGTTCTATTCCACGTACTCAAAATGCTTCCCTTGGACAGCGATCTTGAACCTAAAAACATTGAGCAATCATACCATCAATGATCGGCTTCTTTGCTCTGAGCTAGTAGGTATATAAGGCTCAGCGGTACACGAGACTGTATTAGATATGGACGGTTGAACAACGGACGAGCCCTCATGCATCTGTCATTTCTCAGCTGCAAGAATTCAATACATACACATTCGAGCTGACCTCCTCTACAACTATCTATTCAGACCGCAGTATTATTCCCCGGTAAAGGGAACTCCTCAAGCACCTGGACATCCCCGGTAATCTCAAACGCAGCGGTCGGATAGTCCTCATCCACATCCACAAGAAGCGTATACTTTCCAGGGTACAGTACAACACTCCCATCATCAGTCCCCCTCGTCAACGGCGCAACCGTAACCTCCACATCCACTTTCCTCGTCTCTCCAGGTTTAATCGCAGAGGCCCTATTATACCCAACAAGAATCTTGATCGGCGCAGGCTCAGGCCCAACGTCAGGGGCACTGGCGAAGACCAGCGCGACATAGTCGGACGTCACATCTCCGGTATTAGTGACGGCGAGAGAAAATGTATCGACCACGTTCGAGTCGGGGTAGTCGCCTGCTGCGAGGGTAGATGCCTCATATGACCCGAAATCTGTCTTTGCCCAGGAGACGTTGAAGGTTGTATAGTGCAGACCGTACCCGAATGGGAGCACGGCGTTCTCGTACCATCGGTACGTCCGCCCGGGGTTGTTCGTCCCAGGGCGGAGATTCATATCTGTCATCGGGACCTCGTCGACGTAGGCCTTGGGGTACTGCGTGATAGGCAGCCGACCAGCAGGCGCGACCTTGCCGGTAAGAACGTCAAAGACACCTGTGCCACCAGATTGGCTAGGATATCCGACCCAAACAATTGCACCAACACCATCAGAGGCTAGTAGCGCAGAGTTATCGACCTGCCCGCCTCCAAATTGCACGACAGTAAGTGGTTTGCCAATATCAGCCAGCTCGAGGATGAGGTCTTCCTGGTTGCCCGGCCAGTCGATGCGCGTGCGGTCAAGCGACTCTTCTTCGATGGTAAGGTCGATCCCGCCAAAGAAGATCACGGCGTCAGCTTCAGCGGCGATGTTGACTGCGTCTGGGAACCCATCCGTGCTTGTCGAGTTGACCTCTGTACCTTGTGCCGTGAGAACCTCGTACCCCAGTGCCTCGGCGGCCTCGATCATGGTCGGGATGTACTTGGCAGGACCGGCATAGTTGCTCTGTAGCTCACTGGAGAAGTTAATGAAAGGCCCAATAAGCGCAAGCGTCCCATTGCCCTTCAGCGGCAAAGTCCGTTCAGCATTCTTCAGCAGCACAGTCCCCTGCGTCGCAACACTCCTGGCCAGATCCTCCGCTTCGCTTGTGGCAACATCCTCCCACCCCAGAGAGCGCAGGGGCTGGTCATCCGCAGGATCAAAGTACCCCAGCTGCACGAGACTCGTATAAAGCCTCGTCAGCGCGACATCAAGCGTCTGTTCATCAACCAGCCCCTGCGCCTCCGCCTCGCCGAGGTACGTCGGCAGCCACGTTCCACAATCAAGATCAACGCCCGCATTCAACGCTGCAGCCGCAGCCCCCGGTCCACTGTCGACGTAGTGGTGATACGTTTGGATCCGCTCAATCGCCCCGCAGTCACCCGTAACCCAATGTCCATCGCCTTCCCAGCCCCAGTGCTCGCGGAGAACAGTCTGCAAGAGATAGCGGTCCGCACAGGCCGGAACCCCATTGAGCGCGTTATAGCTGCACATGAAAGCTCCCACATTCGCATCAACAGCACAGGTCTTGAAGGGCGGGAGATAGTACTCAATCAAATCAGCAGGCGAAACCCTCGCATCAAACTCAAACCGGCTAATCCCACCCCATTCCTCGAGATCGTACGCAGCCAGATGCTTGCATGTCGCGACGACCTTCGGATTCGCAGAATCATCACCCTGCAATCCAGCGACAAACTCCTTCACATACCGCGAGCAGTGCAAGGGATCCTCACCGGGCGTCTCCTGCCCGCGTCCCCAGCGCGGATCCTTGAATGGGTTGACGTTGGGTGTCCAGTAGTCCAATCCCGCATGACCGGAGTTCGAGAACGCGCGCGCCTCGGTGGAAATTATTGTCGCGACGCGGTGGACCAGCTCATCGTTGAACGCCGCGCCGAGGACAATAGGCGCAGGGAAGGACGTCGCGTAGCTATACTCGCCGGACTCCTCGAAGGTAACACCGTGCTTTGCAGCGACGCCGTGGAGAGCCTCGTTCCACCAGTTGTAGGCGGGTAGGCCGAGGCGTGTGCTGCCGGCTGCTTCGTGGCCCGTGTTGTTTATTTTTTCGGCGAGCGTTAGGGCTGCGACGAGGGATTTGGCGCGTTCGAGGGGTGTTAGGGTTGTGTTGCAGATGTCTAGTTCGGAGAGGGGGCCGCTTGTGCAGTCCGGGTAGTTGGATTGGGCGGAGACACTGGAGGATAGGAAGGTGAGGGTGGCAATGTGCCACGGTTTGAGGACGACCATGGTGATTGAGGTGGATTTCGTTTCTCATGAACCTAGGTATGCTTGTTGACGGGTGCGTGGGGAGTGTGCCAGGTATTTATGTACTAGCATCCGCACCCTTGCTACACTAACCGGCTGATTTTTTCCTCAATCTGCCAATAAACAGGCTATACTCCCATACTATTACGCTCTCAATGCAAGGATTTTGATGATCCCCTGGTGTCAAACAAGAAATCAGGCTGATACGCCGCCGGATCTTCCGTTCTGCAGGGGAGTCAGGGTAAACTCCGGCTATATGCTCAAGTATGACGTGCAGGGTAGGCAGGGGTTACTCCGCAAAAAGCTGCAGGGCCAAGGAGTATATAAAGCCAAGACGCAGGCACAGGCTATAGAACAGGTCTGAGGATGTTGATCATCTGCAGGCCACTATATATATTCCTCCAATAAGGTATGCTACGTAAGTGACGTGCTCGTCGCTCTGCTATCCGGCGTCATGATTGTATTAGTCTGGGTCGTAGTTAAGAAGCGCTGGGGCTTGCTTTAGTCTAACTGCTCATTGAGGTACGTTCATAGGTATAGGTACCAGGAGTATCATTATTCTGGTCAGGACTATGCTATAGGAGGCAAAACGCAGAAAACCTTCGTGCTCTACCAAACAACAGACAATCACTAAAACATGAACATATGTTGTGAGAATTTCAAAAGATTCCTCTGAGTCATTTGCCAGCGACCATCTTTCAGGGTTGGCTTTCAACCACTAGATACTCTCACAACTTCCGTAAAGATGTACCCGAACGTTCGGTGGATATCCAACGGAAAGCTGGGGAGCTGCGCAAAATGGCTTATGAGTGCAAATATCAATGCCTGCATCAACAATCCCCTGGTAGCTTAGTTGGTTTAAAGCGCAAGACTGTAATAGTATAGTTTCATCTTGAGATCGCCAGTTCGACTCCGGCCCGGGGGAT